>NC_061807.1:11364056-11664056 GCF_021462225.1 Girardinichthys multiradiatus | reverse complement strand
CATCAGCCCCGATACAGCATCTACCGCCTGTTCGACAGCCTCACCCTGCTCGTCAATGGCAAACAGGTCCACTACAACTGCTTCTTATCATAAACCCACCACATCTGCTGACTGATCAAATGTGGAAAAAAATAACCTAATAACTTTGTTTTATGGTGAAATGTAAACATTCAGGTTTACCACGGCCCGGCACACAGAGCACTGGAATATTTCTCTGACATTGGTAAGAAAGTGGATCAAATATTCTGTCTGTCTTGATACAGCAGGGAGGATTTTAGCTCAGTTTGGGGTTTTGTCTTCCAGGATACACCTGTGAGGCCCACAACAACCCTGCTGACTTCTTCCTGGACGTCATCAACGGAGACTCGACTGCTGTCACCCTCAACAGCGTGGAAGGAGAAGGTTGGCGGCTTTGACTTTATTCGAACCAACTTTTATTGTAAAACATTGCATCATTTATAGTTGGAGTATACTGAGAGGTGCTTGTAATTTGGTCCAGTACCAACAGATTTAGGACACAGAAGTGGATTCTGAACTTTTCCAAAATCAAAGAAACTCAAAATAAAAATAACAATAAAATAATAGAAAAATAACATTAAAAGGGTTAAAGATTAGAATGGTTAAACCTAAAAAAGATGAGTGCAAAGATGAAAAATATTCAAATTGACGATAAATGAAGGATAAACAAGACAGAAGACTGCCAATTCAAAGCACATATGCTGTTTTAAACAAATGGGCCTTTAATGTTGACTTAAAAACCTTAAGTGAACATGTCAGCCTGACATCTGGAGGTTGATGGTTTCATAGTTTCAATGCCCGATGTAAAAAAGCTCTCACCCAATGTTGTTTTTGCAAAGCGCAGAGATTGTATATCTGTTGTTATATGTGAATATTTACTGGTACCCGAGAAAACCCTTGCTCTGCGTTCTGTGCCATCTCAAGACCTCTCAGACCCTTCCTTGATAAACCTGATAAAAGAGCAATGCAATAATCTAATCTTGAAGAAACAATGCTATTCATAAGGATCTCAGCATCCTTAAGTAAAAGGTAGGAGCTGATCTTTATGTTCATTAGATGATGAGGTGATCGAGCTTTTTAACACAATCCTGCCATGAATCACACAGTCGAGGGTAAAATTATCATATTTTTATTTTTGTTTAGTTGGACCAGTTACTATCATTTCTATTTTGTATGAATTACGTAGAAGGACATTTTAAAATAACCACCTCATTACAGCCCTCACAAAAGTTTCAAGTTTCAGAGCCATTTTGTAAAGCGCCGAAAATGTACAACTGTAAATCATCTGCATAAAAGTGAAAGGTTACCCCAAATCATCGAAGATTCAGACCTAATGGCACCAAATTCAAAGAATATAGTAGTGGACCTAATACACATCCCTGAGGTACCGCTTGGGGAATGGCAGCACATTCAGAGATTGTGTTATTACACACGGCACAGTGAGATCTTTAAAACACATACTATCTTAATTACTCAGACACCTGGGAAACCAAAATAATTCAGAACCCATCTTGCTGGCCCAGACTTGCTCAGTATTCCCTATCCTAAACCTGGCTTGAGAATGGTTTAGTTTCCCTCAAGTAAAACTGGAAAACTGGTTGCTGAAGACAAGTAAAGCAGAGCTTCTCTTCTCAAGCTGTTTTCTCTCAGAACAGGAAGGACCCTGCTTAGAGTGGAAAAATGATGGACAGCTGTTGATCTTAGTCTCATTCTGTGTTAACTTGAACCTTGGTCATCTTAAACAGATGTTTTTTTTTTTTCCAGATGCAGATTCCCAAAAAGATGCAGAATCAACGTCCATGTCCAGAAAGGGAATTGAGGACAGACTGGTGGAGGAGTACAGAAACTGCCAATATTACCAAAAAACAAAAGACGACCTGGGTAGGTACTAAAGACATGTAGGGTTAGTTTTTATTTAAGTTTTAATGACAGTCTATAATGCATCCTAAAAGCCACATGATTGAAAATTGAAACCCATTGGAGACACAGAGAACCTACAAAGACATCCTGCTATTATTTACATCACTACTAATTAATTGTTTTCTAGATGCTTGGTCAGTGGAAACGTTGACACAGGAGACTGTCTTGGGGAAATATTTGTTTTTATTTCATTTTCATACCTTGTATCTTCTAGAAAGGATAGCTCAGGGAAAGCCAAAGACCAAAGGTTCTCGCTTCAGAACCATCACCTACAACACCAGTTTCCTGACACAGTTCAAATGGGTTCTCAAGAGAACGTTCCGCAACCTCATGCTGAACCCTCAGACCTCCGTCGCCCAGGTAAAACAACACGGAGCAATCTGGTTCCTGTACTGCTGCCTTTTAAAGAAAACATGATCTGAAGTTCTGGTGGAAGAAATGTAACGTTTGTAGGAACATCTTGTGGACAGAAGGGGTACTGCATTTTCAAACACTTGAGTTTTCTTCTGGCAGCCAGTTTCATTCCTTTATTCACTCTCTGTCAGTTATTGTGAATATGAAACGCTCAGATTTTGCTTCATATGTTTGTTTTAGATAGCTGTAACGCTGTTACTCGCTCTGGTTGTCGGAGCTCTGTTCTTTGATGTCCAGCTGGATGACAGTGGGATCCAGAACAGGTATGTCACTTTTATAATCTAGAGCAGGGTTTGAGATTTTGATTCCTGTTTCCTTTATCTTATTTATTTTTGCTTCCTATTTGTGTTGACAGAAAACTGAATTTGAATTTTGACAACATTCACAACTGTAAGGACCACAAGTAAAGCGGATCTAAAAGCAGCAGCTATATTAGGCCTAAATATGGAGAGGTTTATGTTCCACACATGTCCTTGTAGATTATAAAGATCTTTTGCGTTTATTAGTTTTGTGAGATGGCTTGGGATGCTTTCACAGACCTAATGTGTCCAAGAGTTGTGTGCCTAAAACGGATTATACAGTTCAGTTTGGAGGATGCTTGTGTGTTTTATCTGTGTGGTGACGGCAGCTCACTGTGTGGTTGTTTTCAGGACCGGCGCTCTCTTCTTCATCGTGGTGAATCAGTGTTTCAGCTCGCTGTCGGCCGCTGAGCTCTTCATCGCCGAGAGGAAACTCTTCGTGTGGGTCTGACTCACAAAATCACATATTTAGGAGGATATTTTAGCTGAGTTCTCGTCTCATGCAAAAGAGTTGGGTTGAAAACACCCAAAAATTATTTAGATTTATTTTCTAATGAGGAACATCACTAATAGTGATTCTATGAGAGCTCATCACTCTTTAAACCTGTAGACTTTTACACATACTGGTTCTGTTGACTGCAGGTGATCATAGTGGTAATAATCAAAACTCATGTGTTCAACCCTCTAAGAATCTCTTCTGATTATCCTCTGATTGCTCCTAACCTTCACAGAGGAAGTTTACTGATGAAAGCTTCTTATTTCTCTCTCTGCAGCCATGAGTATATCAGCGGTTACTACAGACTCTCTGTCTACTTCCTGTCTAAGATCCTGTCTGACATCATCACTCTGAGGACCATCCCTGCCATCGTCTTCACCTGCGTCGCCTACTACATGATTGGTAGGTAAAACTTTGCTATTTGCGCTCATTTTTGTCTCCAGTTTTATATTTTCGGATATTTTTCCCAGATGTTTTTCCTCCTCTTTAATGTGTTGATTATATTTTGGTGGTTGGTGTGTTTTCGTGCAGGTCTGAAGCCCACACCTGGGGCCTTCTTCACCTTCATGTTCACAGTGGCTATGGTCGCCTACACAGCCACCTCCATGGCCATGGCCATCTCAGCCGACCAGACGGTGGTGGCCATCGCCAACATCTATATGACCATCACCTGTGTCTTCATGATGGTAACATATCAACACTCACCAATGGTCAGATAATTACAATATTTCCCCTGAAGGTGTAGGTGCACAAGCAAGTCCCTCAGATACTGTAATGTTAGCGTTTATCCTCAGATAATCTATTATCCCTGTTTGGCGATGCAAAGCTCAGCCATAGTTCTGAATAATTTATAGGTTAAACAGGTCATAGAACACTGGACTTTTACTCAGTTTTTCTCTACTGCTTTTACAATTTCTACACGGTCACATTTTCAGTTCTGTGGTTTTATTTTTTAAAACATTTTCCACTGAATGTTCAGCTCTGAGTGGAATGATAAAATATTCAGGAACTATTTGTTTTAAACTAGTTTGATGCCCAGATATTCATGTCCTTGTATATAGTTTAGACATTAAAGCGTAAATGCCGTGTCCTCTTTCACCCAGTATCTAACTCTCCTGAAGGACCTGTGGTATTTTATTAAGCATCCCTTCACATCCTAAGCTCTAATTTACTGATCATATTTTAGCTCTGACTTTTACTATGGGCATAAATTCCAGTCATATATATTTTTGTTTGTAAATCAGACATACATAGTTTAGACTACATAGTTCAGTTTTGTAAAATAAAAAGGCTGATAAATTCTGCTTTGTGCATCTGTAGAAAGAATGTATGCGTGTCAAAAATCCATGGCACATAAGTTTAGTGATTGTAAAGCAAAATGTGTGTTTCCAAACTCGTAATTATTTTTCCTTGATCAAGATCTGGTCAACAAAACAATTTTCTCGGTTTATAGCCCGTCATCAGAATAAAGGTTTTCAACCTATATTGTCATTAACAGCACAAAGGTGACACCTAATGGTCAAATATAGTTTCTACACCTGACTTTATAAATGACCTTAACTAAGGAAATTTAAGAGGGATCTAATTACGGTCTAAAAAACTGCCCAGCCAAAAAACCCAGTTCTTCACTCACATCTTTGTTTTCCCTTACTGAACAGAAGAGACAAATAAGATGTTGACCTGTATGTTTAATTATATTGAGCACATGGTGGCAGAGACCAGTATAAGTCCATAGATCTACTTGTAATTTATAAACTTGGTGTAAAACTACCAGTTTACCACTGATCTTTGTATTTTCTCCGGTCATTACTTGTTGCACTTCATCATGTCATCGTAGGTCTGGTAAAAAATACACCCTTTCCTCTTGTGTTTTTATACCCCAACATATCCTGTTCTCTATTGGGACTCTATGGGGCGATGGTGGCAGGGGTTCATCTTGTAACCGGTGGGTTGCCGGTTCGAGCCCCCGCTATGTCTGTCTCAGTTGTTGTGTCCTTGGGCAAAACACTTCACCCGCCTTGCCTACTGATGGTGGTCAGGGGGCTTGGTGGTGCCTGTGTATGGCAGCCTCATCTCGGTCAGTCTGCCCCAGGTCAGCTGTGGCTACAGTGTAGCTCACCGCTGTCAGTGTGTGAATGAATGGCTGAATGTGGTGTGAAGTGCTTTGGGGTCTCTGTGGACTTGATAAAGCGTTATACAAGTACAGGTCATTCTTTTTATTTCTATTAATATTAGTTTATTTTTCTACTTTCCATCCATTCCATTAGATTTCACCACCTCACTGACTCATTTGGCACTTTATAAAGCAGTGGCGGCTGGTGAAAAATATTCTTGGTGGGGCTGAACAATAAATTTCTCTACTTGGTCCAATATATGAAATCGAATCAACAGTGAGACGACGAATACAATTGAACAGCATCCCTTTCATCATGCCAGCGCAATGCCAGTTCAGAAGCACCAAAAAACTTAATACAGTCAAAGAGTTTAGATAAAATGTGACAATTCTTATCAACTTCTTCATTGTGCCTTCTTACCGCAACGCGGTGTCCGTTATCCAGCTGCACCGCTATGCTAATCTCTCTGAGCGCAGCTAGCTTGACGCAGTTTTCCATATGAACTCTTGATTGTTCATGCTTCTTAATACGTTCGGAAAGATGCTTCAAGTCGGTTTGTCCTGACTGTCAAGATCTGGTCAACATAATTTGTTTATGAAGAACTTTTTGATAAAGCTGTGCAAGTTGTAAAATTACTTTGCATTCACTAAAAACTTCACATTTGATCTTTTCTACCATTTTAACTGCTGTACTGCAATATTTTTATTAACCTCCATCAATAATACAAGTCAAAACCATTCAAAATCTAAATTCCCATAATCACAAAAAACCCTGACTCTGTGTAGCTTCAGGTCACCAATGCACCTGTTTTGTTTTCTGCAGATCTTTGCAGGTCTGCTCGTGAATCTTCCCTCCATCGTCAGCTGGCTCGCCTGGTTGAAGTACTTCAGTATACCCAGATATGGATTAAGTGTATGTACACAAACCATTTCCCATATTAGCAAAGATTCTTTTGTGATTAGTGTTTATTAATTTTCTGTCTCGGTCTTCAGGCTCTGCAGGCAAATGAGTTCACCGGGCTCAACTTCTGTCAAGGAAACAGTTCCAGGTCTACCCTAGAGGCAGGGTAAGACCCTGAGAAAAACACAAAAACCATCATCAGTTGATAACATCTAGAGGAACAGCTTCTCAGCAGCCATCTGTTTACTTATTTTATTTTTTATTTTGACCTTTAGCCAGATGATGTCGATGACCATGAATGAAGTTGGATTTAGTGTTTGGCCACCATTATTCTGCTCACTGACTACCAGAGGTCATCAGAATATTATATACAGGTCCTTCTCAAAATATTAGCATATTGTGATAAAGTTAATTATTTTCCATATGAATGTTAAATTTTCATCATGACATTATGGAAAATAATGAACTTTATCACAATATGCTAATATTTTGAGAAGGACTTGTAAAGTGTCCTGGTATTTATGCATTAGAGTTCAGGAAACATGGCCATAGCACCATAGATCCTCCACCATACATAACAGTGGGCATGAGATGCCTTTTTACATATATATCTTTTAACGCTGAACACAGCTGCAGTGTTTAATCAGAATCAGAATCAGAATCAGAAAAGCTTTATTGCCAAGTACGTTTTTGGACATACAAGGAATTTGTTTTGGCGTAGTCGGTGCAATACAGTACAAGTTAAACAGTACAAACATATCTACAATATAATATAATATAAGTGCACAGTTTTAAGTGAGTGAGAGTAAATATAGAGCAGTATAAGATGCAAGAGCAATACAACAGTGCAGGTGATCATTGTGCAAGTAAAGCAGTGCAAGTAAGCAGGAGTCCAAGCTGAGCGTTAATGTAACGCATAGAGTTACAGGTTACAGGTGTCCTGTCAGCAAAAAAAGGGGGGGTGTGGGGGAAAGGGGGAATGTCAGTGTGGTTTCCGGGCTTTGTTAACCAGGCTGGTGGCAGATGGGAAAAAACTGTTCTTGTGGCGTGAGGTTTTGGTCCGGATGGACCGCAGCCTCCTGCCAGAGGGGAGAGTCTCAAAGAGTCTGTGACCGGGGTGGGAGGGATCAGCCAGAATCTTCCCTGCCCGCTTCAGGGTCCTGGAGGTGTACAGTTCCTGGAGCGACAGTAGACTGCAGCCAATCACCTTCTCAGCAGACCGAATGACACGCTGCAGTCTGCCCTTATCCTTGGCTGTAGCAGCGGCGTACCAGATGGTGATGGAGGAGGTGAGGATGGACTCAATGATGGCTGTGTAGAAGTGCACCATCATAGTCTTTGGCAGGTTGAATTTCTTCAGCTGCCGCAGGAAGAACATCCTCTGCTGGGCTTTCTTGATGAGGGAGCTGATGTTTGGCTCCCACTTGAGATCCTGGGAGATGATGGTTCCCAGGAAGCGGAAAGATTCCACAGTGTCAATTGTGGAGTCACAGAGGGTGATGGGGGCAGGTGGGGCTGGGTTCTGCCTGAAGTTCACAACCATCTCCACTGTCTTTAGAGCGTTGAGCTCAAGGCTGTTCTGGCTGCACCAGTCCAACAGATGGTCCACTTCCCATCTGTACGCAGACTCATCACCATCAGAGATGAGTCCGATCAGGGTGGTGTCGTCCGCAAACTTCAGAAGCTTGACAGACTGGTGACTGGAGGTGCAGCTGTTGGTGTACAGGGAGAAGAGCAGAGGAGAGAGAACACAGCCTTGGGGGGAACCGGTGCTGATGGTCAGGGAGTCAGAGACATGCTTCCCCAGCCTCACGCGCTGCTTCCTGTCAGACAGGAAGTCAGTGATCCACCTGCAGGTGGAGTCGGGCACACTCAGCTGGGAGAGCTTCTCCTGGAGCAGAGCTGGGACGATGGTGTTGAAGGCAGAGCTGAAATCCACAAACAGGATCCTGGCATAGGTTCCTGTGGAGTCCAGGTTTTTAATGACATTAAAAACAAAAAATAACAATAAAATAAGCACACAGTCCCAGAAACGTTTAGCAAAGCTTATATTTTTATGTTTGTGAAGTTCGAAGAGAAAACTCATTGTCTTTCCCTGTCTACTAAACAAAGGTTTGGCGTGTATGGAGACATTTTACCTTCCCAACTGTGGCCGGTGGCAAATAAATGTGTTTTTTGTCAGGTTTATTAGAACGCCTTTCTCATTTAATAGTTTTCTTTATGTTTATGACTACTTACATTGTACATAGATTCTCAATGAAGGCATCAAAACAGTGAATGAACACATGCAATTATGTAGCAAACCAAAAATGTTAATCTTTTTTATAATATGCAATATATTTTCCAATGAGAATTCTTTTTAAAATAATGGTTTGTGAATCTGTGATAAACCGGCAACCTGTCCAGGGTGGACCCCCCCTCTCGCCTGTTAGGCGACAGCTGCCCCTGTGACCCTGTATGGGAGAGGCGGGTATGGAAAACAGATGGATGGATTTTTCTAAATTTTCCTGTATAAGATTTGTCATTGAGGAAAAGATGAATTCATGTCCATTTACACATCTTTACCAGGGTTGCCAACATATTTGTCCGTGTCTGCATTCGTTTGATGGTTAGATGGTTCATTTGTCGTTCAGTAATGTTTTGTTTTGTTACTGCGGTGAAATAAATGTCAGCTTGTAGCCAACATATAACATCCTAGCCTACTGCTGTATTTATTTTTGTCATTAAAGTAAGATTACACCGTATTTACCTGAATGTGTTGTGTCTCCAGTTGCACAGGGGAGTATTTCCTGGAAATTCAGGGTGTTGATTACTCCACCTGGGGTCTCTGGCAGAACCACCTGGCTCTGGGCATCATGACCATCTGCTTCCTCATCATCACATACCTCAAACTGCGTTTCATCAAGAAGTTCACCTGAAGCCTTCTGGAAACTCAAAATGTGTTTTACTGTTTTTTTTCATTTATAACTTGTTATTTTGCGTCAGTATTGTATTTAAAGGTGATTAATCTGTTAAAACCAGCTCTGTTCCTTTGAGATTTCCTGTTAATGTTTAGTTTTGACAACAAATCCTTTACTCACTCCTTATTATCACTGCATCACGCTGTATTGGTATAAACTGTATGCTGATTTTTGCACTTTAATGTTAAAAAAACATTTTGCATTTTATATTTGTAATTTTTTTCTACAGCAGTAAAGTAACTCATTAAAGCAAAAATTGCATAAGGGTGTAGTATAAAGAAATATGTTCGAATTAAAAGTTAATTTGTCAAAAAAAAAAAAAAAACTCCTTAAGTTTATTATTCATTACCAGTAATGGCTGCAATGTGTTGAACAGTCAACAGAAAATTTTGTCAGATCGAACTGACAATGCATCAGGTAGATATACAGGGGTTGGACGATGAAACTGAAACACCTGTCATTTTAGTGTGGGAGGTTTCATGGCTAACTTGGACCAGCCTGGTAGCCAGTCTTCATTGATTGCACATTGCACCAGTAAGAGCAGAGTGTGAAGGTTCAATTAGCAGGGTAAGAGCACAGTTTTGCTCAAAATATTGAAATGCACACAACATTATGGGTGACATACCAGAGTTCAAAAGAGGACAAATTGTTGGTGCAGGTCTTGCTGGCGCATCTTTGACCAAGACAGCAAGTCTTTGTGATGTATCAAGAGCCACGGTATCCAGGGTAATGTCAGCATACCACCAAGAAGGACGAACCACATCCAACAGGATTAACTGTGGACGCAAGAGGAAGCTGTCTGAAAGGGATGTTCAGGTGCTAACCTGGATTGTATCCAAAAAATATAAAACCACGGCTGCCCAAATCACGGCAGAATTAAATGTGCACCTCAACTCTCCTGTTTCCACCAGAACTGTCCATCGGGAGCTCCACAGGGTCAATATACACGGCCGGGCTGCTATAGCCAAACCTTTGGTCAATCATGCCAATGCCAAACGTTGGTTTCAATGGTGCAAGGAGCGCAAATCTTGGGCTGTGGACAATGTGAAACATGTACAGGTCCTTCTCAAAATATTAGCATATTGTGATAAAGTTCATTATTTTCCATAATGTCATGATGAAAATTTAACATTCATATATTTTAGATTCATTGCACACTAACTGAAATATTTCAGGTCTTTTATTGTCTTAATATGGATGATTGTGGCATACAGCTCATGAAAACCCAAAATTCCTATCTCACAAAATTAGTATATTTCATCCGACCAATAAAAGAAAAGTGTTTTTAATACAAAAAACGTCAAACTTCAAATAATCATGTACAGTTATGCACTCAATACTTGGTCGGGAATCCTTTGGCAGAAATGACTGCTTCAATGCGGCGTGGCATGGAGGCAATCAGCCTGTGGCACTGCTGAGGTCTTATGGAGGCCCAGGATGCTTCGATAGCGGCCTTTAGCTCATCCAGAGTGTTGGGTCTTGAGTCTCTCAACGTTCTCTTCACAATATCCCACAGATTCTCTATGGGGTTCAGGTCAGGAGAGTTGGCAGGCCAATTGAGCACAGTGATACCATGGTCAGTAAACCATTTACCAGTGGTTTTGGCACTGTGAGCAGGTGCCAGGTCATGCTGAAAAATGAAATCTTCATCTCCATAAAGCTTTTCAGCAGATGGAAGCATGAAGTGCTCCAAAATCTCCTGATAGCTAGCTGCATTGACCCTGCCCTTGATAAAACACAGTGGACCAACACCAGCAGCTGACACGGCACCCCAGACCATCACTGACTCTGGGTACTTGACACTGGACTTCTGGCATTTTGGCATTTCCTTCTCCCCAGTCTTCCTCCAGACTCTGGCACCTTGATTTCCGAATGACATGCAGAATTTGCTTTCATCTGAAAAAAGTACTTTGGACCACTGAGCAACAGTCCAGTGCTGCTTCTCTGTAGCCCAGGTCATGCGCTTCTGCCGCTGTTTCTGATTCAAAAGTGGCTTGACCTGGGGAATGCGGCAGCTGTAGCCCATTTCCTGCACACGCCTGTGCACGGTGGCTCTGGATGTTTCTACTCCAGACTCAGTCCACTGCTTCCGCAGGTCCCCCAAGGTCTGGAATTGGCTTTTCTCCACAATCTTCCTCAGGGTCCGGTCACCTCTTCTCGTTGTGCAGCGTTTTCTGCCACACTTTTTCCTTCCCACAGACGTCCCACTGAGGTGCCTTGATACAGCACTCTGGGAACAGCCTATTCGTTCAGAAATGTCTTTCTGTGTCTTACCCTCTTTCTTGAGGGTGTCAATAGTGGCCTTCTGGACAGCAGTCAGGTCGGCAGTCTTACCCATGATTGGGGTTTTGAGTGATGAACCAGGCTGGGAGTTTTAAAGGCCTCAGGAATCTTTTGCAGGTGTTTAGAGTTAACTCGTTGATTCAGATGATTAGGTCCATAGCTCGTTTAGAGACCCTTTTAATGATATGCTAATTTTGTGAGATAGGAATTTTGGGTTTTCATGAGCTGTATGCCAAAATCATCCATATTAAGACAATAAAAGACCTGAAATATTTCAGTTAGTGTGCAATGATTCTAAAATATATGAATGTTAAATTTTCATCATGACATTATGGAAAATAATGAACTTTATCACAATATGCTAATATTTTGAGAAGGACCTGTATTGTTCTCTGATGAGTCCACCTTTAATGTTTTCCCCACATCCGGGAGAGTTACGGTGTGGAGAAGCCCCAAAGAAGCGTACCACCCAGACTGTTGCATGCACAGAGTGAAGCATGGGGGTGGATCAGTGATGGTTTGGGATGCCATATCATGGCATTCCCTTGGCCCAATACTTGTGCTAGATGGGCGCGTCACTGCCAAGGACTACCGAACCATTCTTGAGGACCATGTGCATCCAATGGTTCAAACATTGTATCCTGAAGGCGGTGCCGTGTATCAGGATGACAATGCACCAATACACACAGCAAGACTGGTGAAAGACTGGTTTGATGAACATGAAAGTGAAGTTGAACATCTCCCATGGCCTGCACAGTCACCAGATCTGAATATTATTAAGACACTTTGGGTGCTTTGGAGGAGCGAGTCAGGAAACGTTTTCCTCCACCAGTATCACGTAGTGACCTGGCCACTATCCTGCAAGGAGAATGGCTTAAAATTCCTCTGACCACTGTGCAGGACTTGTATATGTCATTCCCAAGACGAATTGACGCTGTATTGGCCGCAAAAGGAGGCCCTACACCATACTAATAAATTATTGTGGTCTAAAACCAGGTGTTTCAGTTTCATTGTCCAACCCCTGTATGTATTTGAACTTGTCTACAATTGAGCTGTTTATAAGTTGACAAAGATCATTTTCAGTTTGGAGAAAACTGGATTATGCATGTGTGATATAGAGCCAAACGTATGCAAACAGCGAGATACAGAAATTAGCCGCTGTGTTACACCCACATGGTCCAGCCAACACTCACTGTTCACGGTAGGATTCATCGCCTTGTTCTGGGTCAGGCACAGCATGAAGTGTAAAGGGGACAACCACTGGGTAACAGATCACTTCCTGTTCTAAGAGGGCGTGGCTAAAGTGACGGTCAGCAGAGGACCATGTGAATGTGTTGAGTGCTAGTCTGGGATGACACAGAAAGTTTGGTACAGCTCCAACCTTGTGTGTGAAAGTTATAACACGCCTGTGTTTTATGGCAAAGAGTTTTATGCTTGGCCACGCCCACACGCTTTCATGCAGCAAAAAGCTTTTAATAACTTTTAATCCCCAGTGCCTTAAGAGTATACTGAGTCATTTTGAAGTCTGTAAGTGATGAGCTGCAGGAGTGTTTCACTGAGATACAACGTGTCTAAAGAGAAACATTTGATCTTACATGGCCAACTTCTTGTGGGGTTTGGACTATGGCTCCAGGAGACCTTTTTTCTAGGTCCTGGGAAGATACATATGGGTTTGGCCACCATTATTCTGCTCACTGACTACCAGAGGTCATCAGAATATTATATACAGGTCCTTCTCAAAATATTAGCATATTGTGATAAAGTTCATTATTTTCCATAATGTCATGATGAAAATTTAACATTCATATATTTTAGATTCATTGCACAATAACTGAAATATTTCAGGTCTTTTATTGTCTTAATACGGATGATTTTGGCATACAGCTCATGAAAACCCAAAATTCCTATCTCACAAAATTAGCATATCATTAAAGGGTCTCTAAACGAGCTATGAACCTAATCATCTGAATCAACGAGTTAACTCTAAACACCTGCAAAAGATTCCTGAGGCGTTTAAAACTCCCAACCTGGTTCATCACTCAAAACCCCAATCATGGGTAAGACTGCCGACCTGACTGCTGTCCAGAAGGCCACTATTGACACCCTCAAGCAAGAGGGTAAGACACAGAAAGACATTTCTGAACGAATAGGCTGTTCCCAGAGTGCTGTATCAAGGCACCTCAGTGGGAAGTCTGTGGGAAGGAAAAAGTGTGGCAGAAAACACTGCCCAACGAGAAGAGGTGACCGGACCCTGAGGAAGATTGTGGAGAAGGGCCAATTCCAGACCTTGGAGGACCTGCGGAAGCAGTGGACTGAGTCTGGAGTAGAAACATCCAGAGCCACCGTGCACAGGCGTGTGCAGGAAATGGGCTACAGGTGCCGCATTCCCCAGGTCAAGCCCCTTTTGAACCAGAAACAGCGGCAGAAGCGCCTGACCTGGGCTACAGAGAAGCAGCACTGGACTGTTGCTCAGTGGTCCAAAGTACTTTTTTCGGATGAAAGCAAATTCTGCATGTCATTCGGAAATCAAGGTGCCAGAGTCTGGAGGAAGACTGGGGCAAAGGAAATGCCAAAATGCCAGAAGTCCAGTGTCAAGTACCCACAGTCAGTGATGGTCTGGGGTGCCGTGTCAGCTGCTGGTGTTGGTCCACTGTGTTTTATCAAGGACAGGGTCAATGCAGCTAGCTATCAGGAGATTTTGGAGCACTTCATGCTTCCATCTGCTGAAAAGCTTTATGGAGATGAAGATTTCATTTTTCAGCACGACCTGGCACCTGCTCACAGTGCCAAAACCACTGGTAAATGGTTTACTTACCATGGTATCACTGTGCTCAATTCGCCTGCAAACTCTCCTGACCTGAACCCCATAGAGAATCTGTGGGATATTGTGAAGAGAACATTGAGAGACTCAAGACCCAACACTCTGGATGAGCTAAAGGCCGCTATCGAAGCATCCTGGGCCTCCATAAGACCTCAGCAGTGCCACAGGCTGATTGCCTCCATGCCACGCCGCATTGAAGCAGTCATTTCTGCAAAAGGATTCCCGACCAAGTATTGAGTGCATAACTGTACATGATTATTTGAAGGTTGACGTTTTTTGTATTAAAAACACTTTTCTTTTATTGGTCGGATGAAATTTGCTAATTTTGTGAGATAGGAATTTTGGGTTTTCATGAGCTGTATGCCAAAATCATCCGTATTAAGACAATAAAAGACCTGAAATATTTCAGTTAGTGTGCAATGAATCTAAAATATATGAATGTTAAATTTTCATCATGACATTATGGAAAATAATGAACTTTATCACAATATGCTAATATTTTGAGAAGGACTTGTAAAGTGTCCTGGTATTTATGCATTAGAGTTCAGGAAACATGGCCATAGCACCATAGATCCTCCACCATACATAACAGTGGGCATGAGATGCCTTTTTACATATATATCTTTTAACGCTGAACACAGCTGCAGTGTTTAATGACATTAAAAACAAAAAATAACAATAAAATAAGCACACAGTCCCAGAAACGTTTAGCAAAGCTTATATTTTTATGTTTGTGAAGTTCGAAGAGAAAACTCATTGTCTTTCCCTGTCTACTAAACAAAGGTTTGGCGTGTATGGAGACATTTTACCTTCCCAACTGTGGCCGGCGGCAAATAAATGTGTTTTTTGTCAGGTTTATTAGAACGCCTTTCTCATTTAATGGTTTGGGATGCCATATCATGGCATTCCCTTGGCCCAATACTTGTGCTAGATGGGCGCGTCACTGCCAAGGACTACCGAACCATTCTTGAGGACCATGTCCATTCAATGGATCAAACATTGTATCCTGAAGGTGGTGCCGTGTATCAGGATGACAATGCACCAATACACACAGCAAGACTGGTGAAAGACTGGTTTGATGAACATGAAAGTGAAGTTGAACATCTCCCATGGCCTGCACAGTCACCAGATCTGAATATTATTAAGACACTTTGGGTGCTTTGGAGGAGCGAGTCAGGAAACGTTTTCCTCCACCAGTATCACGTAGTGACCTGGCCACTATCCTGCAAGGAGAATGGCTTAAAATTCCTCTGACCACTGTGCAGGACTTGTATATGTCATTCCCAAGACGAATTGACGCTGTATTGGCCGCAAAAGGAGGCCCTACACCATACTAATAAATTATTGTGGTCTAAAACCAGGTGTTTCAGTTTCATTGTCCAACCCCTGTATGTATTTGAACTTGTCTACAATTGAGCTGTTTATAAGTTGACAAAGATCATTTTCAGTTTGGAGAAAACTGGATTATGCATGTGTGATATAGAGCCAAACGTATGCAAACAGCGAGATACAGAAATTAGCCGCTGTGTTACACCCACATGGTCCAGCCAACACTCACTGTTCACGGTAGGATTCATCGCCTTGTTCTGGGTCAGGCACAGCATGAAGTGTAAAGGGGACAACCACTGGGTAACAGATCACTTCCTGTTTTAAGAGGGCGTGGCTAAAGTGACGGTCAGCAGAGGACCATGTGAATGTGTTGAGTGCTAGTCTGGGATGACACAGAAAGTTTGGTACAGCTTTAACCTTGTGTGGGAAAGTTATAACACGCCTGTGTTTTATGGCGAGAAGTCAAAGAGTTTTATGCTTGGCCACGCCCACACGCTTTCATGCAGCAAAAAGCTTTTAATAACTTTTAATCCCCAGTGCCTTAAGAGTATACTGAGTCATTTTGAAGTCTGTAAGTGATGAGCTGCAGGAGTGTTTCACTGAGATACAACGTGTCTAAAGAGAAACATTTGATCTTACATGGCCAACTTCTTGTGGGGTTTGGACTATGGCTCCAGGAGACCTTTTTTCTAGGTCCTGGGAAGATACATATGGGTACCAATTTTCACAATCTTCGGTCAAAGCATGACTTTGGCTGACTGTTTTAATGTTTCTAGGGGGCGCTGTGGATAATTTAGCCCACACCCACCATATTTTTACCTTGATATCTGTTCAGGGTTGGATTAATATGTATCATGTTCAATTTAGTGCAGATCTTTGTAGTGGAGACCACATTACACCAGCTTGTCTCCTGTTAATGGGAACAGTTTCATGTTGATTAGATCAACAGGATGGAATATTGACCTTCCGACGTAAAACATTACACTTCCATTTCTTTGAGGCTTAGGTGATGTCAGCATTTCACCGTTGTGTTTTGTTTGGTGCCACATGTGGATTAATCACAGAAGGTTCCATATTTTTGTGACTTTCTTTTTCTTGGCGAGAAGTCAAACTTTGAGGTCTGGCCACGCCCCTTTAGCATGCACAAAAACTCACAACGCACAAAGATTTTAATAACTTTAGCTCCCCCATCCCTTCTGATTGAACTCACAAAATTTCAAGCCAGTCGATCAAAACCTCTAGAAGTTTGATCAAATGCAGAGGCTAGAAATGTCCAAAACAGGGTCAAAATTGCAAATTCAATCCAAGATGGCCGACTTCCCCTTTGTTGTAAAGCATGGGAGCAAAAAGAGTTTTGGGTAGGTCTTGGGAATTTGTACAAGTGTACCAAATTTCAAACCTCTATGGTAAAGTTTGGTAAATAAGGAGGTTGTGTTGATAACTTCAAGGGGTCTATTATTGCGAAGTTTGCGAAAAACCTAAAACACTTAAATTTCACGCATGACTGAAGCATGTGCAAAATTTGGTGAGTTTTCATATATGTCTAGGCCTCCAAAAAGCCAGTTAATTTGAGAGAAGATTAATAAACATTTGAATTAAAATAGGTATTTGCAGTGCTTTGCTGCTCAGGTCTAAGAAACCCAAATGGAATAGGAATCAAAAGTCAGACACATTATATGAGTGTACAGATATGACAGTTACTTTGTTTTACCAAACAGTTACTTTGTTTTCCAAAAACTCTGACAACCCAGGGTTCAGACCAGGAAGCAGGGTCATAGTTTAACACTCCTCTGCAGATTCTGTACTGCTACCCACCCATTACCCTATTAAGACAGTGTCTCACCCACGGCCAAAATTGAATAGATTAAAAAATAATCTAAAATGAGGAAATTAGGAAAATCTAATAAAAATAAGCACAACTCAGACTAAAAAGAAAAATAAAACAATTGAATGTGGCCTACTGAACATAAGATGTCTCTCTTCAAAGACTTTGCTAGTTAGTGACCTGATGTGTGACAATCAGATTGATTTATTTTGCGTCACAGAAACCTGGCTGCAGCAAGAGGATTATGTTAGTATAAATGAGTCAACTCCTACTAATTATTTAAATTTTCACATTCCTCAAAATACTGGGTGAGGAGGAGGAGTAGCAACCATCTTTCAGTCGGATTTATTGATTAGTCCCAGACCAATCAATATCTACAATTCTTTTGAATATTTAATTCTTAGTTTTCCTCATCCAAATTGCAAAGCACTAAAACCACTTCTGTTTGTTGTTTTGTACCATCCACCAGGCCCTTACTCTCAATTTTTAGATCCGTTTTCAGACCTTTTATCTGATTTAGTGTTAAATACAGATCAGGTTATTATAGTGGGGGATTTTAATATTCATGTTGACACTGAAAGTGATTGGTTGAAGCTTAAATATAGCCTTTAATGCTATCTTAGACTCAATTGACTTTCCTCAAAACATTAACAAACCTACCCACCTTTGTCTTCATTCTCTGGACCTTGTGCTGACATATGACATTGAGTATAAAGACATAATATTTTCTCATAACCCTGTCCTGTCTGACCATTTTTTAATAACCTTTGAGTTTAATTTAACCAAGTACTCCACACCTGAAAGAAAATTTTATTATAGTAGATCATTTTCAGACAATGCTGTAACAACCTTTAAAGTATCTGTTCCACTTTTGATTAACTTATTATCACAGAAAAACACAGTGGAGGGCAATAATTTTGTTTCTTCCCCTTCAAAAATTGATTCTCTTGTTCATAGTGTTACTTCAGCATTGGGTGGTGCATTAGACAATGCAGCCCCCTTGAAAAAGAAGGTAATTATTCATATGAGGCAGGCTCCCTGGCTTAATTCAGAGATGCGTACTTTAAAGCACAATGTTAGAAAATTGGAGAGAAAATGGCTCTCTACACACCTAGAGGATTCCTACTTAATCTGGAAAAATAGCCTACTGTTGTATAAAAAGAACCTTCGCCAAGCTAGAACAGCTTATGTCTCATCATTAATAGAAGAGAACAAGAATAATAATGGGTTTCTCTTTAGTACAGTTGCTAAACTTACACAGAGTCATAGCTCTGTTGAGCCATCCATTCCCTTAGCTCTCAGCAGTCATGACTTTATGGGATTCTTCCAAAATAAAATTGATTCTATTAAAAAAAAATTTTTTGACATACTCCGGAAGATGATTACTTCATCCTCAGCAAGTGAGACAACATTGTAAGTAACTATAGAACATGATCTGTGTTTGGACTGTTTTGATCCTGTGAATTATCAGAAATATTAGCTTCATCTAAACCTTCAACTTGTATGTTAGACCCAATCCCAACCAAATTATTTAAGGAAGTGTTCCCTCTGATTACCAGCCCCATTTTAGGTATGATTAATTTATCCTTAGTAAATGGATATATAGCACAAGCTTTTAAGGTAGCTGTAATTAAACCTTTACTTAAGAAACCTTGCTTGATCGAGATGACTTAATAAATTACAGACCTATATCCAATCTTCCATTCTTATCTAAAATTCTTGAGAAAATAGTTGCTAATCAAATGTGTGAGCATTTATACAGCAATGACCTGTTTGAAGAGTTTCAGTCAGGCTTCAGAGCTCATCATAGCACTGAAACAACTCTGCTGAAAGTCACTAATGATATTCTTATGGCCTCAGATAATGGACTTGTGTCTGTTCTGGTTCTGTTAGATCTCAGTGCTGCATTTGATACAGTTGACCATAATATTCTCTTAAAAAGGCTGGAATATGCTGTAGGGATCAGAGGAACAGCGCTAGGCTGGTTTAAATCTTATCTGTCTGACAGATTCCAGTTTGTTCATGTAAGTGATAAATCATCTTTAAACTCCAGGGTTAATTGTGGAGTACCACAGGGTTCAGTACGTGGGCCAATTCTCTTTACTATATATATGCTTCCAATAGGTCAAATTATCAGGCAGCATAGAATAAATTTTCACTGTTACGCTGATGACACTCAGCTTTATTTATCCATGAATCCTGATGAGCCCAACCAGTTAAATAGACTACAAGCATGTCTTGAAGACATAAAAACTTTAAATTATCTGCTTCTAAATTCAGACAAGACAGAAGCTGTCGTTTTTGGACCGGAGTCTTTAAAAAATAAACTGCTTAGTCAATCACTTAACCTGGATGGCATTAAACTGACCTCCGGTAAAAAACCTTGGTGTTATTTTTGACCAGGACATGTCATTTAAATCCTATATTAAACAGGTTTCTAGGATTTCCTTCTTTCATCTCCGGAACATTGCCAAAATTAGAAATATACTGTCCAGGAGTGACGCTGAAAAACTAGTCCATGAATTTGTTACTTCAAGACTGGACTATTGTAATTAGTTACTATCAGGATGTCCACAAAATGCAGTTAAAAGCCTTCAGTTGATTCAAAATGCTGCAGCAAGAGTTCTGATGAAAATTAAAAAGAGAGATCATATTTCTCATACTTTAGCTTCCCTTCATTGACTCCCTGTTAAATCCAGAATAGAATTTAAAATTCTCCTCCTCACATATAAAGCCCTTAATGATTTAGCTCCATCATACATCAGAGATCTGATTGTTCCATATGTTCCTAACAGGGCACTTCGTTCTCAGACTGCAGGTTTACTGGTGGTTCCTAGAGTCTCTAGAAGTAGAATGGGAGGCAAAACCTTTAGTTATCAGGCTCCTCTTCTGTGGAACCAGCTCCCAGTTTTAGTCTGTGAGGCAGACACCCTGTCTACTTTTAAGGCTAGGCTTAAAACTTTCCATTTTGATAAAGCTTATAGTTAGAGTGGCTTAGGTTATCCTGAGTTATCTTCCTTATTTTTTACCTCCATCTTCTTCCCTCCCTGTTGGATGGAGTAAGGGGGAGTCAGGTTTAGCCTAAACCGGCTCAGTTATGGTTGAGGTGCAAACACACCCTCCATTTCTGCTACCTGTATGACCCCCTCTCTTTTCCAATGGTTATGGTCAATCTGACAGAGAGAGGTATCCCAATCCTTGTGGTTTTTAGTATAACAATGACCATCAGTGGGCTGTAGACGGACAAACTGTCTACTTTTAAGGTTAGGCTTAAAACTTTCCTTTTTAATATAGCTTATATTTAGAGTGGCTTAGGTTATCCTGAGCTATCTCTGTAGTTATGCTGCCATAGGCTTAGGCTGATGGAGGACATAATGTCCACTTTTACCACTTTCACCCTCTTCACTACATTCTCACACTACTCTCCAATTTTGCATTATTTGCTGTTATTTCAGCTTTTAACTTTGTTCTCTTTATTCTCTTCCTAGAAGCTACACCTGGCTTGACTATGTGAGACCTTTCTGGAGAGGGGCATCGTCCAAGCTTCCGCTGGCAACAACGTAATGCTCACCCTCTACCGACGATACACATGATCCTGTCTTTCAGTGTTTAACCCTTTCTCTCTCCTAGACATGGCAATTGACTGAGCTTTTACTGTAACTAATTATATGTGCTCTCTTTCAGACTCTAACCTTGAAAACTGGCTCAGAGTTTATCTGTTCTTTCTTTCTAGGTGAAACGACTAAAGGAGTTACATCCATTAACATTTACTTTTCCTTCCCATAGAAAGGACTCCTGGATCAGTGCTTCTTTGTTCTCTTTGTGTCTCTGCTCTGTTCTTTCGAACCCCCAGTCGGTCGTGACAGATGGCCGCTCACACTGAGCCTGGTTCTGGTTCTGCTGGAGGTTTCTTCCTGTTAAAAGGGAGTTTTTCCTCTCCGCTGTTGCTACATGCATGCTCAGTATGAGGGATTGCTGCAAAGTCAATGCCAGTGACTGTCCACTGTCTCTACATTATCATCTGGGAGGAGGGAATGCTGCAAGTCACTGACTGGATGCGATCTGCTGGGTTTCCTTAGATAGAAAAACCTTTTATCCAATTTGAATAAATAACTGAATCTGACTGCACTGTTCAATGGTTAGGATTAATTGGAATTTATGTACCTGACTTTTGTGAAATACCTTGAGACAACATGTGTTGTGAATTGGCGCTATATAAATAAACTGAATTGAAATTGAATTGAACTTTTTATTTTGTAATTTTTGCTAACTGTGTGTGAAATGCCCCTTACCTGCATGGACCTGAAGATGGATTGATGACTGGAGACCAGGTAGTTTTCCAATCTGTTATTGTCCAGTTTGTGAGCCTGTGTGAACTGTAGCCTCAGTTTTCCTGTTCTCATCTGACAGGGACCACACTTCAGTAAGTGGTCTGCACTGCGTCTAGATGCAGTTGCTGCCATGTGATTGGCTGATACACTATTAGTGTTACACTAGCAATTGAACCGATCTACCTAATGAAGTGGCCGGTGAATGTTTATGTTCTGGACCATGCTAAGAAAAAGGGGCATTCAGGTTCTCCCAAACCCAGGCCAGGATTACATCTTTTCCAGGTCAAGAACATGTTTTTCAGGGACCTCCATGTATTTTTCAACAGGACAGTGAAACTCTGCTGACTTTATATAAGCGCTGTTGCAGAAGAAGGGGGGCCGGATACTGGTCCGGTTAGTCTTGGACAGTCTTAACCTGTCTCCAACAAGGACTGTGGGAGAACCTACAAAGAACTAAAACAATGTTGGACATCTTAATAAATGTTTGCAGGCAGAATGGGATAGAATTAAACCAAATTAAATCAAACAGATATGAAATATTAAGGATTCCTGTTGCTTGGAGGTAAAAAAAAAAAAAAAGAACCACTTGTCAGAGAAATGTGGTGCAGACTGGATTGTAGACAATAGGATTCACCACCAGGAAGCTCAAATCGTCTATCTGGCTTTCACACGTGACGTGTTTTGGAAAGCACCTCTCTGAAGATCGAACAAAGCTTCTGGGTTTAATGCTCAGCTAATCTGGGCTGGAATATAATTACACAATCCTGCTGCTGCTGCTGCTGGGAAGTTTAGCAAGAAAATAAAAACTTTAAGGAAAGAAACATTTGGGGATTTTCAACCCTCTTACCATCTCAGATGATGTCAAGTTGAAGGAAACTCTTAAAAAACGTTTTCAAACCCATCGTTTTTCTTCACTAAAGGTGAATATTTTATCTATCTGAAAAAATACGTTTAGGTTCATGTTTGTTTATTAAACATCCAACTGGATGAATGTAATTTGCATCTTTTATGATGTGTATTAAAGCAGAAACTGACAAGTTACAATAAAATATGGTTAAAATATCTCATTAAAAGTGACTGATAAAAACAAGTAAAAGCTAAAGAAAAATTGTGAAACATTCCAGTGATTAAGTGGAGGATTTGATGTTCCTCTCTTGGAGCTTCCTGGGAAAGCAGGGAGGATTCTCCAGGTTTTACTCTGTTGTAACTCTGAACCACAAACCCTTCCAGACCTGCTCTGAGTAAACGTTAAAGTCTAGACATTTCCCTACTCTTCTTCATTTCCACTCCCTCTCTGCCTTCTTCACTCTTCATCACCTTCTACTGTCACTCTGCAGTTCCTTCGTTCCTCTCCTCCTCTGATTTCTCCTTTCTTTCTCCTCCACAGTCATCATGTCTCTCTGTCTCTCTGCTTTAACCATCATTTTCCTGCTGTGTTTCAGCAGTGTTCAGAGCAACAACTGGATCCAGGGTGAGTACACATACACTCATCATAATTTTAATAACACTACTCTGAGAAATATGTTTGCCTTTAACTTAAAGAAACAGGGAAGCTGTTTCTCCATGATGGAAATCCAGCTGTAATTGAACCTTTTATCAAGACTGATGTGTTTATAGCAGCTTTGCAGACAACAAAAGATGGAGACAAAAGGAAAACACACCTCAGAGCTGTTGTTATAAAATATGCAGCACAGACTGACAGATCAGATTGCAGCAATGACACCTTCATACAAACAGAGCAGTGAACCTAGATAAAGAAGAAGTTATGGGTGAGTCCAGTGAAGCTATCTAGGGACACAAACTATTTAGTTGAATAGTTTTGATAGTTATTATCTGCAAGCATTTTTTAATAGTTGATGAAAAACAGGTGAAAAATCACAAATTACCCTAAATGTTGACTCATTGATATGTTTTGATACTTTATTTTTCCTATAATTGTTAAACTCAAAGCTTTGCATCTAAAAAAAGTCCATTAATCTATCTGGTTCTTCCCTGCTTATGGTGTTTGAGCTGCAAAGGTAACAGGTCCAGGAGGGATACCTGGACTTTGCTGTCCTCACCAACACTCTCCAGCTCGTTCTGTGGGATTCAAAGTATTGGGTTCAGCGCCTTGCCCAGGGGCACATTGACATGTGTCTGAGTAGGAAGATGGAAAGAAACCCAGAACTTTCAGACTGTATGAAGAATGCTCTTTTCCCATTAAGCCTCACACCCCAGAACAAGGAGTGGAAAAGGGTTATGAACAACCCCACCCCCTCCACCACCACACTCCATTCCAGACAAAAAATTAATCAGCTCTTGATCTAAACTTAAATGGTTGCCAAAGAAAAAACTTTCAACTAAAGAAGAAACAGAAAAGTTGTAGACAGCTGACCTGTGCTATTAGCTGCTTTTAATCATTTTATTGGTGGACAAAGAAACCAGCATACCTTTAATTTCTCTTCTACAGCTCTGTCTCACCCTTCGTTGTTGGGATTTGAGCTTCCAGAGATTGACGGTTCAGCTGTTGATAACACCTGCAAGATTTTTAACCCAGGTCCAACGAGCTCTACAACCAAACCAACCTCCAGGCCCATAACCAAGGAGGTAAGGAGATGGCCGACAGAAACAAAGGCTTGCTGAGTCTGGTGTTGTTATGATTCTTTGATGCAAATGAAAGCCCTCCAGGTACTGTTACAACACTCCTTGAGGGCCTGTACCTGTTGTACTGTCCGAACTTGATATAAAATAATCTTTATGGCAAACCATGTCACACTGCATAATTTAAGATTTAATTTTTAATTATATTTAGATGTTTCTTCCAAGTATTTTCTGAATTTGTTGTAGGTCATATCTGGTTGTGAGACAGCTAAACCGGCTGTTGGTGAGCCTGTCACACTGAATCACACACGAACTCTGATTCAAGGTTCTGACCAAAGATTTTCCTACGACTGCACAGAATAAACAAAATAAACACTGTTCTGATTTTTTTTTAAAGGATACGTTTCCATACATTGCATAAACAAATCCAGAAACGAACTTTAAATTCAGAAGTACTGATGAAAATGCTGAAATAAGAGTGGGCCAGTAGATAGTGAAAATAAATATAAAGCAAACAGTTTAAAATAGCTGCTTATCCTACTGTGTAATGTTAAAACCAAAACCGTTGTAGATTGTTGGTTTTGGAAGTGTAACTGTTTCAGTAAGGACTTTATAATTCTAGTTAAACACTAAAATGAAAACAGCATAAAGGCATCATTGTTGCTGGGGATCTTTGCATATGCTAGGCAATGGAAGTAGTGGTGGGGTATGCAACGCAGGCTGTGATGTTGGCATTTCTACCAAATCCAGCATTTATCAATAGTGTTAGCACATATAGATACACTATCTGTATGGCTGACATATTGGATCCAGCCAAATACACACATTTTCATTTATTGCTATGTGGGGTTGAATAACAATCAGGCTGTCCATGAAAACATTTTCAATGCCACCAAACATTCATCCATTTTCTATACCCGCCTCTTCCGTACAAGGTTGCAGGGGAGCTGGTGACGATCTCTAACGGTGTATGGGCAAGAGGCGGAGTACCTCCTGGACAGGTCACCAGTCCATTCCAGGGCAGCACAGACACACATACACAGGACAAACAACCCAATTAACGTACCCGGAGAGAACATGCAAACTCCATGCAGAAAGACCCCTGGCCTGGAGTCGAACCCGGGACCTTCTTGCTGTTACCAACTGTGCCACAGTGCGGCCGCCACCAAACATGTTGTCAAAAGAAAAATCAGATGTCCCTGATCTATGATTTCAAGATGGCCACCGTGGAATGAAGGATGGCCAACATTTCTTACTCTAACATCTTATCTACAGTAGCTCAGACAAACACAGTAACCCATTATAAACTACTGTTATGTTTGGTTTAAACATGTCTGTCACTATAACATGCCACTTTTCATTCTGGCTGGAAACAATCTCAAAACTCAAGTTTGAATCATTTGTTAGAAAAAGCATGAACTACTTTCCCAACCCCGATAAGGCCAGTTCATTCTGTAATAAATTGATAAATAAATACTCAGCAACAAATGTAATAGTTTATACTGTATGTCTGTGTTAGATCATCGCTAAGAGTAAACCTTTTTCATTTGTAAAACTTCACAGCAGGTGGTCATCTCAACCAAAAAGCAAGCGGTCCAATCGTCGCCAAGGAAGCCAGTACCAAAAGTACCAGTCAGGACATGGCCAGCTGATGGAGGACCAATATCAAACCACAACACCAACCAAGTTCTCAGACTACTCCACTCTGTTCTGGCCAATAGCAGAGGGCGTCTGGCTGGTTCTCAGCCAACGGAAGGCCTCAATGTGATGTCGAGTAGTGACGAGTCAGTGGCGGCGTGGAAAATTGGTGCCGTAACATCAGAAGACTCGAGTGATGAGTCGTAAAATTAAACCATGAGTACATTTCAGACTTTGTTTTAACTTTCCTTAATTCATTTCAAATTGATGCTAAAGAGGCAAACCAGTGGGAAAGTCGTCTATGTACCCGCCTGCTGTAATGAATTTGATTTATGCGTCAGAGTTTTTTAAGATTTACAGAGAAAGTTTCAGTTTTAGAACATGTAACCAACGAAACAAACCCAAAAATGTTGTTTCACAGCTTGTTTATTCTTGATTCCTTCAGAAAATACTTGCAGTAACCATTTTTTTTTCAACATTTACAGTTTGATTCCAAGTGTAGTGTTTTACCATACAAATACCAAAAAAAATCATTCACTAACAATGTTTAATACTCAGTGGTTGTTTAAAGCTCTATGTAGATTATCATAGGTTTGTTTGGTTAGAAACAATAACTATATATTTGTTTACATTAGCACAGTTAAGCTAAATCAGTGTAAACATAAGAAAACAATTTAAGAATCTGAATTCAGTATTTGTGGTATAGTTCAACAGTTTTTTTTTCACCAAAATGAAATAATAAAAAATCAGGATATTTTGAGGGTAGGAAATGTTACTGCTTTTACTCCAGCTGTTTTGGTGTATTTGTGTTGAAGTTTTGTCCCTATTGTCCGTCTGATGAGACTGGAGTCTTTTCTGTTCTCTGTTCCTTGGTAGCACCTTTGTTCTGTTTGGCTGAGAAGACATTAAACGTTTTATTAACGTTCTGGAAATGTTTGATGTACAGCTGGTATCGTGAATTAAGCACCTTATAAAACACTAGTGGACATTTTATCTTGTTAGGCTCAAACTACATGTGCTGTCTAATAGTGTGCCTTTAAGATAAATTGTGCCTTTTTAAGATCTGCATCTATGTTTTTTTTGTTTACATTTTATTAAATATTATGAAATAAAAACATTAAAGTCATGTTTTTTAACCAATGTATCCAAAGCTGGAGACTCTATCTGAATATATATGTACAGAGGAAACCAGAGTTACATACACTGAGTGAAAAGACACATAACCTTTTTCTTCTTAGTTTGACATTAAATCAGACTAAATGTTTTATGTCAGTTTGATTTACTAAAAGATTATTTCCATTTTCTAAATGCCAGAATAGTAAGTTTGTTTTTTTTTACTTTTTTCAAAATCAAAGGTTTGGATGTATTTCAGTAGTATTTGGTAGTACTGTTGCCTTGCAGCCAAAAGGTCCTGGGTTCGATTCCCGGCCTGGGGTCTTTCTGCATGGAGTTTGCATGTTCTCCCCGTGCATGTGTGGGTTCTCACCAGGCACTCTGGCTTCCTCCCACAGTCCAAAGACATGCCTGTTAGGTTAATTGGTCAATCTAAATTGCCCTTAGGTGTATGAATGAGTGTGTGTGTGGTTGTTTGTGTGTTGCCCTGCGATGGACTGGTGACCTGTCCAGGGTGTACCCCGCCTCTCGCCCATAGACTGCTGGAGATAGGCACCAGCTCCCCCGCGACCCACTATGGAATAAGCGGTAGAAAATGACTGACTGACTGACCTTTTAAACTGTATGAATTGGGCCAAGCATTTTTGGCATCTTTGCCAAAGCTTCTAACAACACTTTACTGGAATTTTGGTCAATTCCTCCTGACAGAACTGGTGTAACTGGTCAGGTTTGTAGGCTGCCTTGCTCACCAGAATTTTTCTATGGCACTGAAATTAGGACTATGTGATGAACTCTCGAAGATATTGAGTTTGTTGTCTTTAAGCAGCTGGTAAGGGTCATTGTCTATTTGGACCCCAGATTTGAGCCCAAGCGATAACTGTCTGCCAGATGTCTTGAGATGTTGCTTCAAGAGTTCCACATAATGTATGAGGCCATTTAGTTAGTATTAATTGGAATGTATGTACCTGACTGTTGTGAAGTGCCTTGAGACAACATGTGTTGTGAATTGGCGCTATATAAATAAACTGAATTGAATTGAATTTATTTAATGAAGTGCCCCAGACCCTCCTGCAGCAAACCAACCACGCAACATGATGCTGCCACCCCTGCACTTCCCAGTTGGGATGGTGGTCTCAGGTTTCCAACCTCCCCACGTTTTCCTCTAAATGTAACGGTGATCGTTATGGCCAAACACTTCAAGTTCAGTTTCATCAGACGACAGGACTTTCTTCAGAGATTAACGTCTCTATCCTTATGTGCATTTGCAAGAACACTCTCTTACCAGGTTAAACTGGCATCTTCCCAGCATCTTTTGCTTTTGTTTTGGGGTTGATATGCAGCTTTCACACCTAAACACGTTCATCCCTGGTGCTCATATTGTGGTAGTCTCCTTCCTGAACAGTGTGATGGCTGGGTATCCCTATCCTGTTTCTACTTGCATATAACTGTTGAATGTCACTGTCTGGCACCAGGAAATGAGGCTTACAAGCCATGACATTCATTGCTTGAAGACAAAGTAATCTTATTCTATGTAAACTACTGACCTTGAAGAAAGTGTTTAAGAATCTCTCATTATTTTGGCTTTTAGCAGATAGCAATAATTTGGGTAATCCGAACTGACCTAAAACAGAAAAGGTTTTGTCAGATTTAATGTCAGAAAGATGGTTATGTGTCTTTTCATACAGTGTATGAAAACACTTTGTATAAATGTGTCCATACCTTCTTTTCCACTGAGCTCCGGCAGCACTGAGCTTCTTACATCTGGGAAATGGACACTGTTTTTAGACCTTTCATTTATAAAACTGTTTCCTGATGCCTGAAACAATGGAAACAGTTCATATGAATCATGATCAATAACCTATTCTGCTGTCAGCCAGACATCAGTGGAAATTATTACCTGAAAGGCGAAGGACCTTGTAGCATGGTTCAGTCCAAATGGTTGGTCTATCTTTCTGGAGAAGATAAATGTGAAGACCAAAAAAAAATGACAAAAACACAAAATGATCAACAAACAAATGCAGTGTAAGAAAAGAGCTGCACATACCTACAGTACAAGTATAGTTTGGTAACATATAAAATAACATCTAAAAGATTAAATCAAATCTCATAATTGGCCAAATACCTACCACCCTATTCCCTCTATCCATTCTCTGGTTTGTCCTCTCGGGTCTCATACAGTAGTTAAGTGCTGCAGGAGTTTATAGCTACAATGACTGAACCTCTTTTATGCTTTTCTGCATAAATAAAAACATACTAAGCTGTATTGCTGTGACTGTCTCTGTCCATGTTGCCAAAGTAAGATTTATAGATTTAACTGTTGGACAAAGACTTCTAATTATTTAGACATTTACATATTTAAACATACGGTAGTCATAATTTCAAACAAATCAACTTCTTAGAGGTGAACCAGTCTTACTTAGGTCAGTATTTCAAATGCAAGCACAGTAAGAACTACCGAAGACTGTTGGTCCCGGTATGAGAACCTCCTCCCTGGATAAGGTGGTCACTGGGAGCAGGGCTGTTGCTACTGGAGAGAAAGATGGTAGGGGCAAGGGTCCTGAAAGATGGAGGGAGGTGTAGACAATTGGCAGCAGGAGCTGGAGGAGGAGAAGGTGTACATGATTGGAGTACACTGTAATTAAATTCATCAATGTCTGCAGTGTCTTTTTCATGAAGAATGAGGCTTCTCGTCAAAGCTTTGTGGTCTCCAGACATTACTGAAGTTAAATAAGTGGACATATGTGTGCTATTTATTTCTAGTTTGTTGCTTTTCTTCTTTGCATCTGGAGTAAAAGTAATATTTTGAGTCTTGGGGTTCACCGAGGACCTCAGGTGGTCACTAAAAGATTGACCCGTTGTTGGATGCTGACTGTGGTGAGAAAGGTTCAAGGTTTTTACATCAAATCTGAACTCTTGGCTGCTATTGTTCCCTCTGTCATTAGCTGACCTTTCAGGAGGCTTTAAGGTTTTATTAATGCACACAGAAATGGGTAAGTCCTCTTGGTTCTCTTTCACTGACACCGTTTGAGCTTTTTCCACTGATAAGTTTTCATCCAACACAGGGGTTGAGGTCAATTTTACTTCTTCAGTGATCACGTTGCTTTGCCAAAAAGCAAAATAAGGCTCTGATGATTCACGATCCCCATCTAAAATATGGGACAACACTATAGGTTTTGTGGGAGTTTCTGTCATTGGATTCAGCTTTGGGTATCTGTGATACTTCCTCATTTCATGGTTCTCTGTAGGTTCCTTGTCTTTCGAAGGTGTCTTTGTAGAATAGGTTGTTTTGGGCACTGTTGAATGTGAGATTCCTCGAGGCAGGGCAGATAGGTTGTAGGCAGCACTGGGTTCTCTGACAGTCATAAATGTCTGACTGGAAAGATCTACAGCAGCCCTTGAATGACTGATGGAGGTGTTGTCGTGATTTTGTTGGACACTAGTTGAGATAATTTGGGATTTCCTGGGGTTTTTGGGTTGGACCTTTGGACATTCAGAGCTGTTTTGCTTTGCATCACCATCCAATATGTCCGTCTGAACCTTTAAAGCCAAACTTGTCTTCCCTGACCTTGTCACATCAAGCATTGTCGGGACAGTATAGTCATTGAAGGATAGTAATGGAAATGTAGGTTCTACACTTGCATCAGATTCCAAAACTGTCTTTGGAGATGAATTTAAACTCTGACCATCAGTGATGGCAATCTTAGACAGTTTAGAAATGTTTAAGCTAAGGTTGCTTAAGCTCCTTACAAACTCTTTGCTTGGCTCAGATTTCAATAATTCCCCGATTAGAAGAATTTTCTCACTGTCCTGGTTACTGTAGTCTATGTCTTTTGCATTGTGAAGGTGGTCTTTTCTTGTATCTGGAGACACGCCCCATTCATGCTTAGGTGTTGCTGCTAGTGAGCTTTTCTTCTTTAAGCTTACTGCTGTCTTGGTAACATCTGCTGACTCAGAGATACAGATTTTAGTTGACTTTAAAACCTCTAACTCCTTTAATCCTGAACTACTTGTTTTTTCTGGTTTCATTGACAACTGTTCTGTGTGATTGATAGCCTTGTTGCTAAATGTTTTAGGTTGTTTGGTCATAAAAGATTCGGTTGTATTATGAATTGATTTAAACAGCTTGGGCGGTTGTTTTCCCTTTGTTTTTTCCATCTTTTCCTTGTTTCCTTTCTCTTCCATTTCTTCCAGTTGTTTCTTGTCTTTGCTTATGCAGTTTTTGTCCTCCCCTTTTCCGTCGTCTTGCAGTGTGGTTTTGGGTATTTTGGGAAGAGTAGAGTTCTCTCTGTGTTTTTTTTGGATTTTAGTGTTCAGCTCATCTAAAAATCTGTGCAGATAAAACGAAAGATGCAGAGGTTTTGAATATATAGAAGACAGACTGTAGCATTTGCGACCTATCTCATGAGGGAAAGGTAAAACACAAAAATATACCTGATGCTGAAAGATCCTTGGGTGAACAGAAGATGGTCTAACAGGTTTGAACACTGTGCTCGTCTTTTTGGGTCCATCTCTAGACACTTCTGTGCAACAAATGAAGGTACAAGTGATGCAAATAATATGGTGACTGAAAACAATGGCAAGAAAGACCTTTTACTGAATTCCTAATTTTTCCTTTTCCTACAACTCCTGCCAGCATTTACATATGGGGCCCATAATACAAGAATATGGGTTAAATAATGGGCATCAGATGGGATTGTTCACAGGTTACTAAATGGCCCAATATCTATTACCTGAAAGGGTTTAATTCAGATAGTTCTACATGGGTAAATAGTGACCCATGTGGGTCCTAAATGTATTGGGAAACTGGACCTGATGTTCTTAATGCCTATTTGAGACCAAACAACCATCCACACAGCATTTCCAACTGGTTTTGCTGATACATGTTGTATTAAGTCAAAGTCCTACGCACAAGAAGCAACATGTGGGCCCAATCCCAGTTATTATTGATCCAGCCTGAGTAGGTCCATATCCACATGGGGCCCACACATAAATGTTGCTAGGTTGGGACTTAAAATTTTTTGGTTAAGCACTTTGCAAGGACTTCACTAACCCAACTATGAAATACCTGTGCCAGGTCAAGGGCAGTTGGCGGGATTGTGGGGAAGCGTTGTTGCAGTGGGACTGTTTTTGAACACTCAGGCAGTTTAACTCCAGAAAAGATGGGATTTCTGTGAAATAACTCCTGGTGATGAGCCGTCAAGTTACCTGGAGCCAAGAAAAAATCATCCAAAAGGCGAAGAGAAAACAATATCTTGATAAGTTCACTGTAAGAGCTTACCAAAACATCTGACAATGTGGTATATCTGGTCAAGGTCGGAGTCTCCGGGAAACAAAGGTTGTCCAGTTAACATCTCTATTAACAGACAACCCAGGGCCCAAACATCCACCGGTCTACACACACAAGCACATATAGCAGTTATTGTTTGGTATTCATAACATCCATCAGGAAACTTGAGAGCAGTACAGAAATACCTACTTGCCGTACTTGATGTCTCCTACTAGCAGTTCAGGAGCTCTGTACCAACGAGTGGCTACGTAGTCGGTATATACGCCGCCTTCAGAGGGCGATGCAATGGTTCGGGCGAATCCAAAATCACACAGTTTGACCACACCCTCCTGAGAGATGAGGATGTTCTCAGGTTTGATGTCACGGTGGATGACCTAGAATGGGGGTAAGATATTCCAAATATGATGGCGACACCTATTTCCACATTATTTTAGTTCCTTTTTCTTTATTTATTAATTTGTAACTTTAAAGCTGTGAGTTTTGGCCAGGAATACTGGTCTGGACCTCTGAACATATGGAACTTTAATGATATTTGATATCCTTAGTGTTAAAAAGAAGTTTTGAAAGTATTCCTTACATTTTGCTGATGACAAAAGTTGGCAGCTCTAAGGATCTGAAATAAGTACTGCTGACAGGTGTTGAGGTCCAACCCGCTTGACTTCTGCTCCAGTTCATCCAGAAGAGTCCGGTCCACAAACTCAAACACCAGATACCAGCGACGACGTCGCTTCCACACCTCCAGAAGGTTCACCAGATTGTCGTGACGGAGTTGCTGTAAGGTTTTGAGGACAGCAGAGTTTTAGATGCGTATAGTTTCTGTTTATCATTATAATCAACAACGCTCAGTGTTTTTGCAGCCCTCCCTGTAATCAGTTATTCATTGACTGGCTGATTGACAGGTACCCTGAGCAGCTTGATTTCCCTGAGGGCGATCTTCTTCACTGTCTTGTCATTGTCTGAATCCACGAATTTCTTGATGGCGACGAGACGACCGGAGTCTCGGTGCCGGCACTTGAGCACGGTACCGTAACTACCCTCCCCAACTGGACCCAGTGACTCGTAGCGCTCCATTAGATTCCTATTCTGAAAGAACAGAAGAAATCTTTCATGTTATTGACTCTAGTGGCTCTTTCTTATCAAAATAAATAAAATTAGAAAACTTTTCCAAAATATATTGGATTTTAGCACCTTGAAAAAGCCATGGTTCACCCCTTATTTCACTCTATATCCTCCTTTAAAGCAGACTTTCTTTCTTGATCAATAGCTCTGCAGACATTCTGAAGATCATCTTTCACTCATATTTAGTTTATTAACCTAACTACATTCAGAGGAATGTTTTTTGTTGTTAGCCAATAACTTAACTCTGACCTTTGAATCATTTAACCATTAAGTCTTCTTAACTCTATAGAGCCAAGGTTGTATCGACTCATGACAGAAACAGACAATTTATTTATGTATGTGTGAGGTTTTATTTTTGATTAATGAACTGATTCTAGAAAATAAAGACTCAAAATTATACTAAAATAAGAAAAAGAAAAATCAAGTTTTGCAAATCTTACTTCTTTCAAAGCAACACAACGAACCCCCCCCCAACCTTAATAATAGTTAAAAAATGAATTTAGACAATAGAGATATAAAATAAGGCTAAATAGGTGAACATGTGTCCTAAAAACTACACTAAGTTCTGCAAACGGTACCATGACGTATTTGTGGACCAGAGCAGAAACAGAGGAAGAAACAGAAACAAACTCACAACGTCTCCGACCTGAGAGCTTGATCCCAGTTTGTCGCTTTAATCTGCTCCATCAACGTAAACACGGAGTATCGGTGTCCCCGACTGTGTGGGAACCTGGCAGCGTCACCTGAGACGGCCATCTAGCTGCGCGTGTTTCAACTGACGCGTTGCCGTGGTAACCCTCCTCGCGGTTGGTGACGTAGATCGAAGGAAAACGCTAGTTCTTCCTGCTGGACGGTGATAAAATGTGGCTGGATGTTTTTTTTTTTTGTTTGTTTGTTTTTCCCCTGTGTTGCAGCCAAGGAAGGACTTGGGTAAAAACGATAAAAAAAAAAAAATCTATTTTGGTTCAAATATTTACAAAAATAAAATAAAAATATGGTGATATTTTCATTTTTTTCTGCTTTGGAGTTGTAAAAGTTCAACTCCCCAAAAAATAATTTCTCCTAATTGTCCAGCAGATGGCAGTGCTGACCCAAAAGAATCTCAATATTTGAGTTCTTTCATTGAAACTGCTGCTTGAGAAGAAAAAACAGGTAAACTAATTTAAATAGAGGTAAATAAGGCTGGACCAGTCTGGAAACCCTGACTTGTTCCCTTATTGTTGGCTTCTGCAGAGTTTAGTGTTAATGATTCACAAAAAGGGTACAATAAAAATTTCGTAAACAAAAAAAGAAGAATCTCACATCATAAATACCCAAAATCACCATTTATTCGATCATTCAAGCTTTATAAACACACCACACACAACTTTGATATTAGTTTGAACTTCACAGTCTGTATATTAATATAAACAGAAGCTTCATATGTATAAAATCAACACAAACAAAAGGTTGAGTTTAAAATGTACAATCTCTTGTTGGTCTTACTATATATTTCAAAATAAATAAATGATTTAAAGCATCAGTACACGTAAACATTTTTTTATACAAAAAATATATTTATAACAATAAAACATGTTTTATTTGTACATAGGAGTTCAAAGAACAGTTTGATATTCAGAGGTAAAATAAATAACATCTTTGTGTTAATCTGGATTTTCTGCCAGTTTTCTGATTTCCTCCAGGATTTCTGTGAACGCCGGCCGACCCTGAGGTTTCTACAGCACCAAGCAGAGATGGGGAGAAGGCGATGTCAACAAAAATGTCAGACTGATCAACAGAAAATACACTTATCACTTTTCTATGCAATCTAGCAAAGTTTTGAATTGGATTTCAATATTTTGCAAGTCTGAAGAAACATTTTTATTTTTTAACTTTATAAATTTTATTTGTTTCTTTATTTCCTATCTTCCTTCCTTACCCCATGTCCTTCCTTTCTCCTTTGTGCCCTTTCTAATTTCTTTGCTTGTGTTCTAGCTGCCTTATGTCCTTTTTTCCTTCTTTCCTCGATTCCCTGTTTTTTCCTTTCCTTTTCTTCCTTGTGTCCTACCTCCTTTCTTTTCTTGAGTCCTTAATTCCTTTTCTTCTTTTATTTCATTCCTGGTGTGTCCGACCTTCCTTCCTTGCTTCCAGGTTTTTCTAGGTTGTACATTTAAAGCTTGTTCGCTGTAGAACTATTTCCCATTAATATATAAAATAAAAAGTTCCCACTGTTTTAACCCTCTGGATTACAGTTGTGTCGTTTCCCACTTATTGTAAAGAAACCAGCAGTTTATAACACTAGTTTTGACGGTTAAAGGTAAATGTGTGGTGTGGTACCTCGTGCCAGCAGCGGTACATGATGGTGTACAGCGGTTGAGAGGCGCGGTGCGGTCGATACAGGCGGATCCCTTTGGTGATGTCGTTCACTACATCCAAGTTGGAGCGGTTCTCGAACGGCGTTTGACCCTGCGAGAAGATCTCCCACATCACCACACCTGAAAATACACACGTCAGAAACCTCTGATGTTCTAACAACACAGGAATCAGCTGCAGCTTCTAGTGTCAAGGTCTCTCACCAAAGGACCAGACGTCTGATTTACTGCTGTATTTACTGTAGTGGAGAACCTCAGGAGGAGACCACTTCACTGGGAACTTGGCACCATTGGAGCTGGTGTACTGGTTGTCCAGAACATATCTGCAATCATTTTAAAAGGGATGCTAATAATTTAGGTCTTAAAGTACTTCAGGAGGACATTTCTTCTTCAGAGAGGATTTAAATACTTAAAACTGATTAGATCTAAAGGTTCTGGAGAAGTTTATAATTATGTTTCTGATCAGAAAGCCTCAACATCACAATGAAAATAAACACAGGATAAAACAAATTTTTTATTTGTTCTGAACTATTCACGCATAATATCATCAAAACAATAATGTACTCGTACTCGTCGTCTTCCGCTTATCCAGGACCGGGTCGCGGGGGCAGCAGACTCAACAGAGACGCCCAGACGTCCCTCTCCCCAGACACCTCCTCCAGTTCCTCCAGGGGGAGCCCAAGGCGTTCCCAGGCCAGCCGAGAGACATAGTCCCTCCAGCGTGTCCTGGGCCGTCCCCTGGCCTCCTCCCGGTGGGACGTGCCTGGAACACCTCCCGAGGAAGGCGTCCAGGAGGCATCCGGTATAGATGCCCGAGCCACCTCAACTGGCTCCTCTCGATGTGGAGGAGCAGCAGCTCTACTCCGAGCCTCTCCCGGATGGCCGAGCTCCTCACCCTATCTCTAAGGGAGTGCCCGGCCACCCTACGGAGGAAACTCATTTCAGTCGCTTGTATCCGGGATCTCGTTCTTTCGGTCATGACCCAAAGTTCATGGCCATAGGTGAGGGTAGGAACGTAGACCGACCAGTAAATTGAGAGCTTTGCTTTTCGGCTCAGCTCTCTCTTCACCACAACGGACCGGCACAGCGCCCCCATTACTGTGGCAGCCGCACCGATCCGTCTGTCGATCTCCCGCTCCATTCTTCCCTCACTCGTGAACAAGACCCCGAGATACTTAAACTCCTCCACTTGAGGCAGGAACTCCCCTCCAACCTGAAGAGGACAAGCCACCCTTTTCCAGTCGAGTACCATGGCCTCGGACTTGGAGGAGCTGATCCTCATCCCAGCCGCTTCACACTCGGCTGCGAACCGCCACAGCGCATGCTGTAGATCTTGGCTAGAGGGGGCCAGCAGGACCACGTCATCTGCAAAAAGAAGAGACGAAATCCACTGGTCCCCAAACCCGCCCCCCTCCGGCCCTTGGCTGCGTCTAGAAATCCTGTCCATAAAAGTTATGAACAGGACCGGTGACAAAGGGCAGCCCTGCCAGAGTCCAACATGCACTGGGAACAGGTCCGACTTAGTGCCGGCAATGCGGACCAAACTCCTGCTCCGCTCGTACAGGGACCGGATGGCCCCTAGTAAAGGGCCCCCGATTCCATACTCCTGGAGCACCCCCCACAGGGCATCACAAGGGACACAGTCGAATGCCTTCTCCAGGTCCACAAAACACATGTGAACCGGTTGGGCAAACTCCCATGAACCCTCGAGTACCCTGTAGAGGGTATAGAGCTGGTCCAGTGTTCCACGGCCGGGACGAAAACCACACTGCTCCTCCTGAAGCCGAGGTTCGACTATCGGTCGGACTCTCCTCTCCAATACCCTGGCGTAGGCCTTACCAGGGAGGCTGAGGAGTGTGATCCCCCTGTAGTTGGAACACACCCTCCAGTCCCCCTTCTTATGAAGGGGGACCACCTCCCCAGTCTGCCAGTCCAGAGGCACTGTCCCCGACCGCCACGCAATGTTGAAGAGACGTGTCAACCATGACAGCCCTACAACATCCAGAGACTTGAGGTACTCAGGGCGGATCTCATCCACCCCCGAAGCCTTGCCACCGCGGAGCTTTTTAACCACCTCGGTGACTTCAGCCTGGGTGATGAAAGAGTCCAACCCCGAGTCCCCAGCCTCTGTTTCCACCACGGAATGCGTGATGGCAGCAATAATGTCCAAAGGGTTATTCATTTGAAAAACATTTGCTAATTTCTATCATTACCAATTATTTTGGTTTGTTTGTTAACTATTTATGTAAAGTGTCGGCTGTACCTGGTCATCCCGAAGTCGCTGACCTTCACCACGTTGTGCTCGTTGACCAGACAGTTCCTGGCCGCCTGAATAACACAGAATAAACACACATAATGAGCAAATATAAAACAGAACTTAAAGATTAACTGGACCCAGAGGCCAAGGCTAACAGCTAGTATGAGGAGGTCCAAGACCAAATTGGACCCTATACCAAAGCAACAAAACGCTGTTTTATTAATCTGTTGCCATGTTTTTAGACAGAATCCATTGAATTTGTTCCAAGAGAAATTAGAGAAGGAAGATATTGTACATTTTTTAATTTATCTTACTCAGTTGCACATTTCTACACCTTTGCTCTATGACTTCAGAGTTTAATCAACTAAAACAAGACCCTGTGTTCTGGTCGTGGAGACTCACCAGGTCTCTGTGGATGAAGTTGTGAGCTTCCAGGTACTCCATCCCCTCACAGACATCCTGGCACATGGACAGAAGCCACGCGTCCTTCAGAGTCCTGCCCATCTGCCGCAGGTAATTCAGCAGGCAGCCATTGTCCATGCACTCAGCCACGATCAGCAGGGGGCGCTGATTTAAGCAAACACCATACAACTGAACCAGTTTGGGGTGGCACAGCCTCCTGGAACAGATGACACAGAAAGGGTTACAGGAAATGCATTCCCAGCTTCTCGTTGCCTTTTTCTCGTCTTGATTCTCCTCCCCTACATCATAACTTTGGCCTCCTCGATGAAGTCCTCCTCATACATGGATCCCTCTCTGATGGCCTTGATGGCCACTTTCTGCTGGTCCCTCCACTTGCCGAGTTTTACCACTCCAAACTGGCCACTGCCCAGTTCCTTCATGAAGGTCAGCTCACTGGGATTGATCTCCCACTTCTCTGGAAGAAGAAAATCAGGAGAAAAGAAGAGAAAGCATGCAAGGTACAATAAGAAAAGAATAACAGCAATCCATTGAATGATGAACAAACAGATTTTAACCAAAAATGTACCAGAAACACAATTTAGAGCTCAAGAGAACATACAGTTCTAACATATAACCTACAGTTCTGTTCTAACATGTAGACATTAACTACTTTAAATACCGGTTCCAAAAGTTTAATGTTGTGGAAAACTGAAATCTGGAAATGTCCCTTGATATTTTTGGTCAAATGATGCATGCCGCAGCTTGAAATAAACGTTTGCACGTATTTACCTGAGCTGAATCCTGCTGTGGCTGGTACACACCTTCCCATTGGTCCCACAGAATACCGTAACCGGGTCACAAGACCTACAAACCCATGCATGATTACAGCAGAAGCATGAAATGCAACAGTGGAGATGACACATGTACATGATGACCAGGGCGTTTACCTACCTGCTGCATTGTGCTCATGGTAGTGTATAACATCTGGTATGGAGCTGAAGGTGTGTTTTTCAGCCAGGTAGAACTGTCCAGTATCCGTTATTTTAATCTGGTAATGTCTAATATCTCCATTTGGACTACACACAAAAATATTTGGTTGAATACTTTCAGTGGATGTAAAGTTTATAAAAGTGCCCAACACCTGACTCACCTTATTGTCTTTGTATAAACAGAAACAGTATAGGTTCCTTGTTTACTGGACTCCCGCACAATAAAACCACCTTCTTTGTCCTGGAAAATATAAGGAAACAATAATTAATCCTTAGAAATAATAGTAAAACATCTTTAACTCACTATAGATAAGATGCACATTCAAGCTATATCAGAAGTTAATGTCTTATATTTTATATGCATCTTATATGTGGAAATATGTTTCTGTTCAGTTAGAATGATGAATAAATACCTGCTGTTTCAGCAGCTGTTCAGCTTCTGTTCTGGTTATGTTCTTGCAGTACCACCTTTATGGCGCACAATAAAAAAAAAATAAAAAATCAAGGGTTTTATTTCTGTGTTCCTAAACTGAGTTAAATAAAGGACTAGAGACTTACGAGTTTGCCTCAATTCTGTTTTTCTCTGTTACGTAGTTACTGGGAATGAAGCCTTTATTCCTGAGCAAAACAATACAAGGAAATAATCAGCAGTGTCCAGAACAATGACATTTCAGAAACGAGCAGTTATTTCTTTGTCAGCATATTTGTTACTGATTGTCTCAATGATTTAATTTTTAAACTATTTCTTTTGTTGAATCTATGAAAAGTCCCCCCAAAAAACCTTTGAAAGTCTGAAGAACAGCCCATTGAGAACACGTTACATGAATAAAACAGAGTTTAGCTTTTTGGAATAAAAATATAAATCAATCACTGGTGCTTCTGGACTTTGCTGCAGAAGCTCTGCAGGTTTGATTGGACCTACCCGTGTCTGTCCTCCGCCCTCCACCACAGCTGGTCCTGCTTGTGGAGGATGACATACTCCTCCCCCTGTAGACCCAAAACATTTCCATTAACACACAGGGTTCTTGTCATCTTGTCCCTTCCACATAAAAAGCCAAAATTTGTAGTTTTGGTTTTTGCATACTAGGCTTTTTGAGTACAAAAGGATGCATCGTTCTGAAGGCGGTTTTCTATCACCCACGTGTCGATTTGTCCCTGCGAAGACGAGGTTTCACACCTGCATCAACAACCCGCTTCAGTATGACTGCTGGTCAGTTCGTCCTTTGAGCATTTCTTACCTTTGAAATACCCAACTTTCTGTGACACAAAATGAGGCGAGACATTTGGTACCGACCATACGTCACTTCGTAGCCAAAAGGAGGATGTTTAAAACCTGCTTTCGTAGCTGACCATTTAAAGCAGTTTACTGTAAACTACTTATAGTCTACAGTAAGAAAATGTGCTTTTCTGACTAGTAAATATCAACAAGCAGAAACTCAGAGATATTTTGGTTTGATCAGGTGTTATACTGTCATATTTTGTGAATTAACTGGCCCAAGTGGTGATGGCAACCAAAATATATAGAAATACAATGTAATGCAAAGTTTTCAGATAACAATATACAATTAAATTAAAAGTGACATTTATGACAATTTTTCTTCAGAATTTATAAAAAAAAATACTTGACAGCAATGGAAAATAATGTTATTCAACATGAAATGGTATGAAAATGCTTGTTTGCGGGTACAAAATGGAATAGGAAGGGATGACATGTGAACACAAAACAGGTGCATGTTTTGACCTGGAGCAGCGTGTACCTGTTTAATAGTGAGGTCAGTGTCCTCCTTGGCAGTGAAGTCGTACATTGCAATGACGTTCAGCGAGCCCTCACCTTCGCCGTTCTCTGGTGGAGGTAGAGGAAGCTTTTTCCTGGACCGGTCGACCTGACCAAAAGATAACAAAAATCAGTATCTGGCACTTAATGAAACAAGGATATGAAGCAATGCACTGTTTCTTACCCGTCTGGCATTTCCGGGGTATCGTCTGCCTTGGAAGCACAGAGAAGTTCTGCCCTCCAACTCCATGCGTGTGCTGATCTCCCTGAAATCAGCAAAACAGTCTTAAGTCTCAGTTAAGTTTTGGGGTGTCCAAAATATGGGCGGAGTCAATCATTTAACTCCGCTTATCACTCACACTCAAGCGTTCCAGCTGCTGACAGAAATTTTATTTAACAATCTTAAATGTATGCGCTGTATAGGTCAACACATACGGATGAGCGAGCAGGTGGAACAACTGAGTGATGGTCATAAGCAGGGTCATACATTAGACTCCACCCACATTCCTTTTAAAAACACAAACCCAAATATTTGCTAAATTATCGCAAATTGTGAAAATCGAGCTTCAGTAAATGGCACATATAGTTGACCTTTTCTGTTGTAAAGGAAACCTACATTAATCTAAATATTTTTAGAGTTTTTACTTAAAGGAATCTTACAAATAAAAAAAGAAATGAACAGAATAACAAAGTGCAGCAAAATAACTTTCTCTTAATGAATTTCTTGTGTCTAATTTAGTGGCTAAAAATGGGATCTTGACTTTTTACGCCTGCTTTTCTATAATGTTATCTTGGTGCATGCATCTTTGCAAACTTAACATGCATTGGACACTGCTCACTTACCACATGGCTCTGAGGTTTACCACTAACTAAAAATTCTGACATGACCTCCCTTTGTGAGCTTCAGAAGGATGGTCTGCCTTTTCCTGTGCATGTTTAGAAATTTACAAAACCTAATAAACTGGAAAGCAATAAATATCCTCATTTACTTCTTTGTCGTCTTTCTCTGGAAACAATTCAAGTATGACCTGAATAATGAGTTCCTCTTACTATTCAGAACAGTACCAGCAGTAATAACCCAATAGTTGTTTTATATGGCTTCATCAGTCTCGTACTTAACAACAGTGTAAAAGACTTCTTCATAACATTGTCCAAACATTTGTTTCTGCACAGCTGTTACATCCTGCCACAGCATTTCAACTTAAGTTGAGGTCTGGACTTTGACTGGGCCAAAGTAACACCTTGATTAATTTCTTTTTGGTCATTTTGTGCTTTGTTAGATCTCCTGCTGTATTTAGAACCTTTGTCATGTTGATGACCTATTTTTGGACTAAGCTTGAGCTCCTGGACCTCAAATTTGACACTAGAAGACATACAGAAGAGTACAGAAGGGGACGGTTGACTCAGTGACTGCAAGATTCCCAAGTCCAGAGGCTGCAAAACAAGCCCAACTCACCATCCCTCCACCAGTGTGCTTAGATGAAGTTTGGGTCTTTTCTTTGCAATTTCGCTGATCATGCCAGACTTTGGAGCAAATTTACTGGAATGTTCACTTTAAAGACAGACTGACGTGTTTCCACTTGTGAATAATATGTTTCACTGTACAATGGTGGGCTTCAAATTGTTTGAAAATAACCTTATGACCCTTCCCAGATTGATGATCAGTACCAGTTGCTTCTCTAAGGCCATTTCAGATGTCTTGTGATGACACTTCAGAAAAGCAGGCTGCTAAAACGTCTGCTTTCATAGAGATGTTTGCAATGATTCATAATCATTTCAAAACAGCAGCGGGTCTGCATTGACAGATGTTATTTTTTCTTTTTCCAATGACAGTAGACATATCTAATTGTAATATTATAAAAAGACTGTTCTGCCCTTTTCTTTCTTATGATAAATGCGATTTAACATTGGAAGGTTATGAAGAATGATGTTCTTGTCTTTACCTGGTTTGAACAGCACAGCAGCAGCAGAACACAGAGTGGGTGGAGTGATCTGAAGAAGGAAATCGACAGAAGAGTTACAGCTGACCTTGTTAGCATTTTTATGAGACAGAAGACAAAAACTCCAAAAAGGTACCCACCAAAATGCCTGGAAAACATTTTACTGTCATTATGAAGTGAGATAAAACTATTGTTAAATCAGTTTGAGAAATTTTAACCAGAGATGTCCTGTTGAGATAAAAAAGCTCATCTTCATTCTGGTCCTGGTGATGGCAAAGATGCAAATAAAAACAGAAGTTAACTAAAGTTTGTTGATGAAAATTTTAGTGCCTTGCCTAAATTCCTTGGTTTATTAATGAAACTCTGCAGGACCTGATAAAAGTATTCACACCCCTTCTGTGTTGTTCTGTTACAGACTTGATCTATGGCGAGGGTCAGGACAGATGGTTCTGTCTAGTCTTGGATAGATGGCTCCTCAGCCTTCTCCAGAGCCCTTATATGAGATGACATGTATGCCACACTGTGTAAAGTTCAATTTCCGTTGTCAACATGTCTAGGAGAGAATTACAACAGGTTTCACCTCGTCTCCCTTAGCTGTGAGTCTGGATCTCAAGAAGATTACCTTGACAGCTGTTGAAGCTGATATGAGAACTTTTGCTTTCTCTAGTCCGAATGATTTGGCCGCACTCATCAGGTATGGCTCGGTTTGAAGTTACTGCAGTGATGTGGGCACCACCACATTCATTTAACCACCAAAAGATAACATTGAACAAGGTAATGAAAATCTGCAAACACCAGCTGTTTTAGTTAATGTCTTTCTGTCTCTGTGGTTTTAAGTGGGAGGTCTCAGTCAGGAAGTGTAGTTTCCTTTTCTGTAGAATTAACACTCTTTGCTTTGTGCGAATCCATTTGTGTGTTTCTGTGGGTGAGTGAAAGAGATGGTGCATGTGGCCGGGTCATTTTCTCAGCCAGTGTTTGTGTGTGACTGCAGACATTACTTCCTGTGTTAATTTGAGTGAAAAAACTAGTGCAAATGGAAAAGTATCATGTGATTCTAAAGACAAACCTCCAGAGTAAAAGCAAGTCTTGAGGGGAGGATACATGTCCCAAAGTAAACATCATGCTTTATCCCAGCAGCAGATGTTCTGACTCAATGAGGAGTGACAGACTGGTTTGGTGGTTTTTAGTGAACCCGCATCTCATTAATGCACTTTATCTGCTGTTTGTGTTATCAAGCATCTCTTCAGATTTAACACTTTGCTAAATTCCTCTAAAATATAATATAACAACCTATTTAAAATGTTTTTAAACCTCCTTCTTATTCAGGAATTAACTTTATTGATCCATAAAGTGCAAAAGTATTTCATCTCCTTGAACTTTTAAATATTTTGTCACATCACAACAACAAAATTCCAAGTATTTTGTTGTGACTGTACAGGTCCTTCTCAAAATATTAGCATATTGTGATAAAGTTCATTATTTTCCATAATGTCATGATGAAAATTTAACATTCATATATTTTAGATTCATTGCACACTAACTGAAATATTTCAGGTCTTTTATTGTCTTAATACGGATGATTTTGGCATACAGCTCATGAAAACCCAAAATTCCTATCTCACAAAATTAGCATATTTCATCCGACCAATAAAAGAAAAGTGTTTTTAATACAAAAAACGTCAACCTTCAAATAATCATGTACAGTTATGCACTCAATACTTGGTCGGGAATCCTTTGGCAGAAATGACTGCTTCAATGCGGCGTGGCATGGAGGCAATCAGCCTGTGGCACTGCTGAGGTCTTATGGAGGCCCAGGATGCTTCGATAGCGGCCTTTAGCTCATCCAGAGTGTTGGGTCTTGAGTCTCTCAACGTTCTCTTCACAATATCCCACAGATTCTCTATGGGGTTCAGGTCAGGAGAGTTGGCAGGCCAATTGAGCACAGTGATACCATGGTCAGTAAACCATTTACCAGTGGTTTTGGCACTGTGAGCAGGTGCCAGGTCGTGCTGAAAAATGAAATCTTCATCTCCATAAAGCTTTTCAGCAGATGGAAGCATGAAGTGCTCCAAAATCTCCTGATAGCTAGCTGCATTGACCCGGCCCTTGATAAAACACTATGGACCAACACCAGCAGCTGACACGGCACCCCAGACCATCACTGACTGTGGGTACTTGACACTGGACTTCTGGCATTTTGGCATTTCCTTCTCCCCAGTCTTCCTCCAGACTCTGGCACCTTGATTTCCAAATGACATGCAGAATTTGCTTTCATCCAAAAAAAGTACTTTGGACCACTGAGCAACAGTCCAGTGCTGCTTCTCTGTAGCCCAGGTCAGGCGCTTCTGCCGCTGTTTCTGGTTCAAAAGTGGCTTGACCTGGGGAATGCGGCACCTGTAGCCCATTTCCTGCACACGCCTGTGCACGGTGGCTCTGGATGTTTCTACTCCAGACTCAGTCCACTGCTTCCGCAGGTCCCCCAAGGTCCGGAATCGGCCCTTCTCCAAAATCTTCCTCAGGGTCCGGTCACCTCTTCTCGTTGTGCAGCCTTTTCTGCCACACTTTTTCCTTCCCACAGACTTCCCACTGAGGTGCCTTGATACAGCACTCTGGGAACAGCCTATTCGTTCAGAAATTTCTTTCTGTGTCTTACCCTCTTGCTTGAGGGTGTCAATAGTGGCCTTCTGGACAGCAGTCAGGTCGGCAGTCTTACCCATGATTGGGGTTTTGAGTGATGAACCAGGCTGGGAGTTTAAAGGCCTCAGGAATCTTTTGCAGGTGTTTAGAGTTAACTCGTTGATTCAGATGATTAGGTTCATAGCTCGTTTAGAGACCCTTTTAATGATATGCTAATTTTATGAGATAGGAATTTTGGGTTTTCATGAGCTGTATGCCAAAATCATCCGTATTAAGACAATAAAAGACCTGAAATATTTCAGTTAGTGTGCAATGAATCTAAAATATATGAATGTTAAATTTTCATCATGACATTATGGAAAATAATGAACTTTATCACAATATGCTAATATTTTGAGAAGGACCTGTATATGATAGACCAACAGTAGTGAACACAACAGGCAGTTCAGGGAGAAGGTTCTGGAGAAGTTTAAAGCAGGGTTGGGTTCTAAAACAATATACCAACCTTTGAACATTTCACAGAGTTCTGTTCAGTCCATCATCTGAACATGGAAAGAGGGTGGGCCATTGACAGATCTACCAATATATAGCTGTCAACCTAAACTGACAGGCTAAACAAGAAGAACGTCAAGCAGTAAAGCCACCAAGAGGTTAATAGTAACTCTGGAGGAGCTATGGAGGTCCAAAATTCAGGTGGGATAATCTATTTACAGGAGAGCCATTAGTCATACTCTCCATAAACCTAGCTTTTATGGAAAACTGGTAAGAAGAAAGCCATTGTTGAAAAGAAAAAGCCATGGTGGACACTATAAACATGTGGAAGAAGGTTCTCTGAATAGATGAGACCAAAGTAAAACTTTTTATCCTACAAGCAAAATGATATATATGGTAGAAATCTTAACACCCTGAACACACCATCCCCAAATCACACACACTTCCCTGTCCTACACAGGGACAGAAAGCTGTCCCTGACCCTCAAGGATGGATGGATGGAGCTAAGCAGAGGGCAACCATGGAAAAAACCTGTTTGAAGCAGCAAAAATCTTTAGACTGAAATGGAGGTTCACCTTCCAGCAAGGACCATCACCCTAAAGACATAGCAGAGCTGCAATTGAATAGTCTAGATTAAAGCATCTTTATGTGTTAGAATGACCTAAATTCAATTGATAATCTTTGATTCGACTTGTAAATTCCTGTTCACAGACACGCTCCATCCAATATGACTCAGTTTGAGTTATTCTGCAAAGAAGAATGGGCAAACAACTTCCATCTTTGGATGTGCAAAGCTGGTAGACAGATACCTCAGAAGACCTACAGCTGTAATTGCAGAAACATTGCTTCTAGAAAGTATTGACTCAAACGCACAAACTCTGTAAAACACCATGTAACATTTAACAGAATTAACTTGTTCTAATTTCCTATGTGAGGTTTAGCAACTTTCTGACAGATGCAGAAGCACCACAGGGGTTGGTTTTGCCCTATTTTTGTTTGTCTCAGTAAAATACATACATAAATTTGCTATTGTAGCGTTACAAAAAAGATACATTTTAAAAAGAGATATTTTTCCTGTTTCAAGGTGCTCTAAGGACCAATAATGTTGAAGTAACTAATTTTATTTCTAAGGAGCAGCTTCTTTCAGAACAGACAGAGGAGGGAAAACATCAGCTTTCTTATCAGACAGTCTAACAGTTAATCAGAACAATAAGTTAAAGTCACCAAACACATGGGGATGCATTGTGGCGACATTAGACAACATACAAGACCTAAATGGCTTTTTAACAGATTAAAAAGTTTGGTAGTTGTATGAGGAAATTACTATATTTGTTGGGTATCATCAACCAAAACAATGTTTGTTGTTGGCCTAAATGTCTGTTTGTTGTTTTTGTTTTAAATATGTAAAACATTGAGGTGCTGGGTTCTTTGGGAACACCAAAGTGTCGATTATGGTTTTATGTGTGCACAGATGTGCCACAAATCCATGTTAATCATTTGAACATGCTGCTTGCATATCTGCAATGAAGTCATTTCTCTTTTTAAATGTTTTTATTGTAAAGCAAATATGAATGACTAGTACTGCATGGGCTGCAATTGCTTCCTTTATTATGCTTTCATAACACGTCTTTCCCCCATCTCCTCAGGTGCTTTCTCACACACACACACACACACACACACACACTAACAGACACACACAATACCTCTCATGTGTCTAAGTATCCAAATATACGGTGAGAGGCCTCCAAATTTGCTCAAGATCCTCCAGTAGGTCATTTAAAGTGTGATGGATCCTTTTTAGATGAAGAGTATCTGTCATTACTGAAATCCAAGCCTTCAAAGAGGGCACTTTCTTCCCTTCCATAGGAGGAGGATCAGCCTCTTTAAGCTCAACTAACTATGTCAGGCATTAATACAGCAGAACACAATTATAAAGTAATTCTTTAGTTCAGAAATCATTATGCATCTCTGACCTTAATTCTTTTTCAGTAACGTAAAGTTTGGCAATGCCAGACCACCATATATCTTCTGTTTGCAAGGATGAGTATTTTCTATCCTATGACTCTTAAAATTCCTAATAAAAATGTAGAAGAACAGAGTATAGTTTCTAAATAAATGTGGTGAGATACATCGGGAAACTTGTTAACAGATATGAGTTGGATGAGACAGTTCATCTTAACAGAACGTGGGAGTGACTTACAAAACTTCAACCTTGTTTTTAAGTGTAACCAGGATTCTCACAAAAAATTGCTTCATACAATAACTTGTATGCAATCGTGACTTTAATCCCCAAATGTGTGAATTTGTCTGAGGTTATTCTTGGGGGCTAAGAGTTAAGTGCAGTTTATCACACCTGATTGGTATGAATTTGCCCTTGTCCCAATTTACTTGATGCCTCAAGATTAACTAAAAAAATGCATTGTTTCCAGCACTGTAGAACTGGAGTCTGCTGGTCTGGTTGCAATTAGCAGAAAACCATCAGCGTACAATTAAATCTAATTGGAGGCATATTCTGTGTTGTAGCCATGTGTATTCTTTCAGGTGTTCCTATTGTTTCCGCCAGCAACTCTAATGGGAGAGCAAACAATAAAAGGCTCAATGCACATCCTTTTCTAGACCCAAAAAAACTCAAAATGTTCTGAAACTGTTTCATTTGTAATTATCCTGGCACATGGGTTACTATGTAACAAATGAATCAAGGCTATAAACTTAGATCCAACACTGAATTTAATTAACACTGTGTATAAATATAAGCATTAAACGCAATCACGGGCCTTTTCTGTGTCGAGGCTCAATATAATTAAGTCCTTACCTAGATCCCTAGATTATGTCCAGAAGGCGACTCAAGTTATCAGATACCTTGTTACCTGATACAGTCTCTGTGAGAATTTTGAAGTCGAAATTAAACCGAAGCTTTCAAATCCAACAATAAATTATTTCATCCTCAGAATGAAAAACTGCAATGTTATTGAATAAATACATTTACAATCATTTCATTCAGTCTTATTATTCAACTATTAAGCAACGAAGGACAATAATCATTCTCAGCCGATTCCTATTAGACTCATAATCGTAAAAGAAAGAGTTTAGAAGCATGCTGTAAATACTATCGCTGCTCTGTCAGATCCCATGTTGTTTGTTTACCTAAGCATGCATTGGTTCAAAACACAAAGCCAACAACAGAATATGATCTTTTTTGGTCAAAACCTACAAAACGCTCTTCTTATCTTACGTAAAGTTACAACAAATAGCACAACATATCAATCTTGGTATTCCCTTTGAATAAGAGGTTCAGGTGCTCAGTCAGCTTCATTTTCCCTTTGTTGTGGCTCATAGATGTTCTGCTGCACCCTCATATGTGTCCTGACGAAAGCATTAACATTGTGTATTGCTCCCAGTCTGCCACTGTTGAAATCGTTATGGGATTCTTACTGTAACTGTTCTCCTTGCTACCTGAACTGCAAGCAGCCATTACACTAGGCTGTCTTCCCCTCACTGCCCCCTCTTGGTAACGTTGGGTGAGTGTTCTGTCATTTCCATAACACTGTCATGTATTTTGTAATTTTGTACACAAAACGTTTGGAAAGTGGTGCATATAGGTAAAGATAAAATTAAAGCCATTAATGCCTGACTGTGTTTGTCATTTTAAACGTAATATTGATTTTGTCTTACAATTATCAGACTTATGCATATTATGATTTGTATTATTTCTCCATTTTAATTAAAAACACTGACACAACATTGCTTCTCTGTAACATTTATCGATCAGCCATTAATTATAACATTTATCGTGACCGAATACTGGCTAGGTCTTCCTTTTCCAATCAAAACAACCCTGATCTCGCAAAGAACAGACTCCATAAGCCTTCTGTACGCCTGCTGTGGTATGCTAGAAAGACATCAGCAGAAGATATGTTTAGTTCTGGGAAGATCAATCTGAATCCTCCATGGATTGCACTTGTTTTAGCCAGAACATCCCAAAGAAATTCAGTTGTTCAAATACTCAGAGAAATTGGATGCCCAGACAACAACTTTGATCATTCTTTGACCATTTTGCAGTGAGATGGAAAACATTATTCTGGCTAAGCAGACAATCAGGTAATACTGGTTCAATGAAAAGTTGTAATTTGTCTACAAGAACTAGCTGATAGATGGGTCCAGAGGTTTTCCAGCAGAACACTTTGCAAAGTATTTCATAGCCTTCACCAGATTCCCTTCTTCTCCATCATAATGTGTTTCATAACATTGCAATGGCTTTCTCAGGACACTCTAAATAATAATTTATTTTTGTAATTTCAATCTGACCAGAGCACCTTTCTCCACCTTTGCTTCCCTCAATGATTGGTTTGTGGAAAACTGCAAACAGGACTTCTTATTGCTTTCTGCCAACAATGGTTTTCTTCTAGCAACTCTATCAACTCCTATCAACAGAGTCTCCTACCTGAGCTGTGGATCTATGCAGATCATTTAGAGTTGCTATGATCCTCTTAGCTTCTTTTCTGATTAACGTTCTCCACGCCTGTCAGGTTAGTTGGACATTGCTTTGTTTTGTGACACTTGTGGAATGTAAACTGGTAAAAATTGACCTTAATTGGTTTTATTCAACATTTCTACAGGCTTTCTAAAGATCTTTTCTGCCTTTTCACCCATTTTCAGTCCAATTATTCGCCAAAGAATGTGTCGACTCTAAGCATTTTGTGCGGCAAAAGACAAAAGAAGGAATACTATTTAAAAAATAATTCCAATAGGGCTAATACAAAAAAAGAGACAAAATGAGGACAAAAGCTAAAGGATCAGGTCATGTCATGTCTATTGCAATCATGAAATAAATCCAGAAAATACCTGACATAAGATTCGAGAGAAGCTTTATCCTTCTTTAGATAATCTATTGTATGGCACCTTTTCATCTTACAGGTTTTTATAGGCTGTGAGAAAAAAAAAAACAGATACTGGATACTGAAGTGAGCTTCCTCCCCAGACTGGCTGGGCTCATGCTGAGCCCCTGCCCATATGTAACAAAATTATTTTTTTGAGGTGGCTCATGGATCTGAACACAATGACCCCTAGACACAAAGTTTTTTTGGAACTGCCTAGCATGGATGAGGCCGTGGGGCAAACCCCAGAACTAACTGGAGGGACTGTATGTTCCTCATGGCCTCTAAACACTTTGGGATCCCAAAGACTTAGCTGGAGAGTGGATTTGTGGATTGATGGTTGGATGGACAGAGGGATGGATAAGCATAAAGTTTCACTGTAAACTTGGTTCTTTAACATTTCTTTAAAAGTATCAGATTCTGGACTGAAAACGGGCAAAATGCAGCCAAAATCCAATGAAAAACATTTAAAAACTTTCAGAAAGTCTTGAGAAATTTTGATGAAAACCACTTTTCTAGCAAGTATTTTAACTAGATTTCCTGCCATTTGTAATCCGCTGTTTGAAGTTTTCTCTTATATGTGCAGAGAGCTGCAGCAGCCTCAGGTGAAACCTTTGCATGTTTGTGGACTGTTTACTTTGGTTAATGAGTAAACATCTGAAAATTTTATTTTGAGTTACATGCCACCAGCCTGGATAATTTGCATGCCTATAAGATGTAAAAAAAACCCCACCTTTGATTCAGCTATGGTCTCTAAAGCCAGCCCGACAGTGCGAGAACTGAAACTTCAGCCGCTAGGTATTTCTCTGCAGACCAGTGGTGCTAAAATGCACACAGGTGCCTCTGCCTTTCTGATGCTTTAACTCTATATTTTCAGGGCGTCTGCAGTAGTGCATGCACAGGTGAAACAATGCACAAAGTTAAGTGTTTTGTTTTGATTCATCACATGGTGAAATGACGTCTGAAGCCTAACAGTCTGATTTGGCTGATTTAGCAGTTTTAGTACCAAAATGAAAATCTGAGTTTTTAAGATTAAACAAAGACTACAGAGACTCTACTGAGTGTTTTAGAAATCCATGACAGCATATCCTGTGGGGTTAACTGTACTAACCAAAAACGCTACAAGGTCTTACATACTTTCCTCCTCTGATTCTCATCTTTCTCTTCTGGTTCTCCAGATTGTTATAACACAGTTTCCTGCTTTGTACCGCAGTTTTGAAGTTCAAGAGGACAAACTTGAAGATTTTAGAGCGTCTACTTACTTGAGTGAATCATCTTTCCTTTCAGTCTTCACTCTCTTCGGTTCTCCTCTTCCTCCTCCCGTGTATCTCCCTCAGCTCCAGTTTTTGTTCTGCAGCTTGAGGTCGGCTTCGATTTCTCAGCACTGACGGAGCTGCTGTGATGCTGCAGGTAGGAAACGGCTGAGGCATTGAGGCAGAGTCTGAGACAAAAGAAAGGCAGGTGGGTGGAGGAAGTAAAGTAGGTGAAGTAGGGAAGACAAAGAAAGATGATCTGAGGAGGACAGAAAGAGGATGTTTAATTGCTGGTGCTGATGTCTGATTTGGCAACATTAGCAGAATGTAAAATGTCTGCTTTATACTAAGTTATTGGCCAGTATTTAAGAAGTGTTAGAAAGGAACAATGGAGAGGAAGTGAAACTATGACGCGAACAAAACCACAAAGCATCCGTCTCAGAGTGAATCCAGGAAGAGGTGCTCACATACAGTAATCATCACGCAACACTGAAATTTAGCCTTTTCTATCTGACCATTTGACTTTAAATTACTGTTTAAAGTAAGGAGGTTCCTGATTATCATCCAAACTCACCTAAACTCTGAACCACTAAAAATGCTTAGCTAAACTTTAGGTGATGTAAAACAATCTCAATGTTTATAAAAACAAGACTAAATTCAGGTTTACAATACACGTTTTCTCTGAAAAAGGCCATGCTGCCACTGTGTTTGTTTGATTTAATCTGAGTTACGAGAGCAAAGCAGGTGTAAATGGATGAGAAGGTATGAGTTCATCTGGTGTTGTTTGATTGGTGTCTATCAGTAAGAAAATGACATGACCTCTTTAGAACCTCCTGAAATGGATGAAAGTAATGACCCATGGAACGATGAAGACTATAATAAATTGAATTGTTGTTAAATCAAATTAGAAACATGTAAATTTGTAAGTTGATCTTTATTGGGACACATAATAGTACTGCTTGACTGTTACCTGTAATTTTAGTTTGAATAGCTGTTACCTTGGCCATCAGCTGCTCTTACTTTGACCGTTCTTTTAGCTTGTTTCTCTGTAGCTGTTAATTAGACTGTTAGCTTTTAGCTTGACTCTATGTTGCTGTTAGTCTAATTTTTGTTAGCCGTTATCTTGAATCTGTGTTCTGTTAGCTTGACACGTTGTACCAACTCTGCTAGCTGTTAGCTTGACTCTAAATAGCTGTTAGTCTGAGTGTTAGTTTTACACTGTCATCTGTTAGCATGAATATGTTGTTAGCCTGACTCTTAGTCACTGATAATATTCTGTTAGTGGTTAGCTCCACTCCTAAGTAGCTGTTAGATTCACTAGGTTAGCAGTAGTTGTACTCTATCATCTGTTAGCTTGATTGTGTTTAGCTACTAATTAAACTTTGATAATTGTTTGTGTTATCTGTTAGTTTTGCCGCTTTTCCATTGCTTGTAGACAGACTGGGGCTTTTGAAAAGAGCGGGGCTTTTGAAAGCCCGGGACGGATTTTGATACAAATTTACCCAGGTAATTTCCATTTCTATTAATTTGTCACAAAAAGTACTTTAAAGATGTTTTTAAGCATGAAAGTAGACCTCAACACTTCATCTGTGCTGTCAGTTCATCAAGAATGAGCCTACTTTGAAATGTTCTTTCTGGTTTTCGGAGCAGCGAAGCTCTGCTTACAGGCTGGTCTGGCTGCAAAGGTAAGCTAAGCTAACTGGGCGGTTGGACTGGGACTTCCTTATTAAGCGCTGCCTGATCTCGGCCCAGCACTCTTGGATTTCCTGCACCTGTTATCTGTTTGCGGTGGCTGCAAGTGAATATAAAAGCATTTAGTAGGTATGTGGTAAATGACTGCAAATACCAGAATATAAAATGTAATATTTGTCACCTGAAAGTTTTTATATTTAAGTTAATGTAGGGATTAATTCTAAACCGTTTCACCACAGTTCTGGAGGTAAAATGAAAAAGGTGGAAAAGGGTGTCTTGATTATATTAGTTTGACTCCGAGTAGCCATTAATTTGACTTAGTTGTCAGCTTCACTGAGTCGTTGTTTGTTTGACATTTTGTAGCTGTTTGTTTGAGACTAATTGGACTCTGTTAGTATTAAGCTTGACTCTTAGTAGCAGTTATTTAGACTGTTAACTTGACTCTCCCATCTGCATTACTGAATGGTTCTCAAACCTGAAATCACACTAACTTCTCCTTTCTGCAGATAGAAGAATGACTGCTCATAATTACTCCACAGAGCACTACATAAAACATACAAATGATCAAAAGCTGAGTTCAACCTTTAAAAGAATAACTAATATTCATAGCTTTTCGTGACTGTTGATGTATCTTATAGACATGCACAGAATCCACACCTACATATTACCTGCCCACAAATAATAGTGGTTGGTAAATACTAAATAGGGTGACCTAGTGTCTACAGACAGAAAAGTTGATGTTGATGTAGGCTCATCCCGCAAGAACAGAAGTGAAACCCACTGCAGACTTGTGAGAGAAGTCAAAGCAAAGGGAAGCAGGGTTTTCTGTTGGTCTGGATGGACAGACGCAAAAGTTGGCTAAGATTTTTCCACAAAAAAGATCTGTACATCTTACCACTGAGCTGTTGGTGTTCAGATGTAAATGGTTTTATATAAACTTAATGAGGTAGTTGTTACAACTCTGAGTTCATTAAATATATGTCCGCCTCTTAATCAAAGAATGCTTTTCTGGAACTTAGTTTCTCAAGCTTTCCTCACATTTCTTATATGTCAAACATATTTTATTGTCCCCACTTTCTGCCTTCTCCTCTACATAAAAAACTTTCAACATCATTATCTTCAAAGCTGTCAGGTCAGAAACATCTGTAATGTCTCAGTGCTGATATTTCCAAAGAATTTATGCCTTTTAGTTATAATCTGTCATGACCAATTCAAGTGCTCTCCCTCCAAAAATAAGCTTTCTGATTTTTAAATGTATCAATAGCAAAAGACTAGCTTCGAACACAGCATCTGATTCCTGTATTTACATTCGGTTCTTCCGCCCCGGAAACATCAGACCAAAAAGAGGCAAAAATGCTTTCATGTGGTTTGTAGTGGCACATTTCGGTTCTCTTGGAGTTTTCTCTGTGTGAAAAGAAACTGAACCACCTGGAAAAGTTACTCATCAACTGATTCGGACCAGAGTAGCCATAGGTGTGAAAACTCTCCAAGACATAGGAGTCAAACTCCAGTCCTCGAGGGCTGATGTTCTCCAACTTTTAAATATTTATCTGCTTCAAAACAACTGGATCAAATGTTTAAGTAATTAGCAGGGCTCTGAAGAATGTGACTAAATGTTGAGGATGCAATTTAACCATTTGATTCAGGTGTGGACCTACCGAAGGTTTTAAGCCCTGCAGGCCACACTTGCTTTAGTTAAGGTCAGGGTTCAAGATTCAACAATAAGAAAGAGATTGGGTAAAAATGTCATCCATGGCAGTGCTCCAAGGCCAAAACCACTACGAACACAAAGATCCAAAGGCTCGGCTCACTTTTGTCAAAAAACATCTTGATGGTCCCCAAGAATTTAAGGGAAATATTCTGCAGAACATTTTGGGTGGTACATGTCCCTTTGCATGTGGCATAAAGTTTTCACAGCATTTCAGAAAAAAACCCATCATACAAACAGACAAAAATGGTGGTGGTAGTATAATGGTCTGGGGTTGTTTGCTGCTTTAGGACCTGAATGACATGTCATATTTGATGGAGCCATGCATTGCGTTCTATATCAAAAAATTCTGAAGGAGAATGTCAAACCATCGTTTATTTATGCAGCAAGACAGTGATCCAAAATACATCCACCAGTACATATTCCATCTAAATGGCTCCGAAAAACAAAATGCAAGTTTTGGAGTGACCTAGTCAAAGTCTGGACTTTAATTCAAATGAGTTGCAGAGGAATGACCTTGAACAGGTGGTTTATGCTTGAAAACTCCCCAATGTGGCTGAATTAAAACGATTAGGCAAAGAGCAGTAGTACATTAATTCCTAGTTAACACAAATACTTGATGGCACTGAAGTGCTGGCACAACCTGGTCTTAGGTTTAGTCCACAATTAGCTTTTCACATGGTGTGAATAGTTTATTTTCCATAAATAAATAAAATCATCACTTGAAAACAGCTTTTCAGTTTTGACAGATTTTATCATTAATTTGATGACACGAAACAGTTAACTGTGCAACAAAAACAAAAACTGAAGAAACCTGAAGAGGTTTTAACGCTTTTCACACGGTAGAGCTACAGTAGCTACATGTAGGTATTATATATTTTCCGCTTTCACATCCTGGCCTGAAACCCTTTCTTCTTGCTCGGTCTGTGCGTGTTTGCGGTGGCGCAGAGGAGGACGTTTTTTGAGCGTGCGGTGCTTGTCCGCCCCCTAACCTCCCTCATTTCCTCAATCCTTTTTCCAACTGTCAGCGACGTGAGCGCCAGACGCTCGGCTGTAATCTGAGGACGAGCTGGAACATGACGCTTCAAGGTAGGACCAAACTTCTTCATGTTTCAGGGTCTGTGACAGCGGGACAGGATGGTCCTGCTGCAAATGAACTCTGCCGCTGAGAAAATTAAACCTAACGAGTCTTGACTGCAGAGCTGCTGTTCAGCCCGGGATTTAAAAACACCAAATCTGATTAATTTGAGACAGAAATCTGAAAAGAAAATAATCTGTCAGCGACACCTCGGTACAGAGCCTAGAAGATGAGGTTTAATGGACCTTCTGTTTGCGTGTCTGCTCCACGCAGAACCCCATCGTGTAAATAAGGCTGCATGTAAACTAAAACACCTGAGAACAGGTGCTCTTCAGTACAGTTGCGTTCAAATGCAACACGTTTCGGCCAATTAACTGCAAAACCTGTAAATTAGTTCTTCAATTATATATTTTAATATATTCTTGTAACCATTAAAAGCTTCAAAGGCTTAGATGGTTTTAAATTAAAAAGAGGATCAACAATTAGTTTCATATGCGGTGACGCAATGCTCAGATAAAGCGCTGTGACGAGGAAACAACCGTGCACCGCAATTATAGCTTAATCTCTACAAATTCATCACGATCAAGAACCTGATGATAATGGTGTATTTCTTTTCATTACTAACTGTACACCGATAATCTTCTCAGCTGGGTGGATTTCCACTGCAGCATATTACAGAAATGTCATGTATACAAACAATAACAAAACATTTATTTGTTGACTCACTCAAGGAAATGAGGTTGGAGCTGTTAAGTACTTTAATTATTCTAAGGTCGATACTATGACTTGAGTTCAAGTGCAAGGGGTTTGTGTTTACTCGTTGCATTCACAGTTTGATTCTGATTCGGCCCAGTCCATGATGGCAGGGGGTCAAGACTATGAGTAATGTTCCACATATGGGTAGAAGGACATTGAAGCAATGTCTGCCTGAAATGAAAGAAATGGAGCTGGCAAATCAGCTTAATAATTCTACTGCAGATTCGAAGAAAGTAACCAAGTCGCTGTTTATGTGAGGACCGTACAGGATATGTTCCTGATGCCTCCGCTCTCCATAAGTGTCAGAGGCTGCACATCTGCTTAGAACCTGTAACCCACAGAAAAGTCCAGGACCTGAGAAAAGTCTCTGGAAATGTTTTAAAAATTGTGCTTCACAATTGGCACCAGTTTTAGCAGACATTACATTACACCCATCATCGTGCCTGTGCCCTAAACCCCCAGACCACTGACATCTCTGGTGATAAGCACATAGTTAAAAGAGCCATTCTCTCTCAAAACACAGCATCTACTAGACCGCCTACAGTTTACATATAAACCTTCCAGAGAGGTCAAAGATGCTGTCCTGACCATGCTGCACTTACTCTACTCCCATCTTGAAAGACCAAAGACTAATGCTTAGATGTCATTTGTGGACCTCTGGTCAGACTTTAACACCATTCTAGGATTTCAACAGAGACAGAAGTCTTTTACATGACAAGCATGAGGGCTGTAAGCCAGTCCTGGTCTTCTTTACTGACGGAGAACCGACTGAGATTGTCTCAAGCTACAAATATCTGGGCGTGGTTTCGGACTGTCCCTTGATGTGGAATTGTGGGCTGACTACATCCGCACCAAGGCTCAGCAGAAACTGGCCATGTTAAAGAAACCAGTGTCTTTTAGAGTGATTAATTCAGTGCTTTTAATGTTTTATTCTTCTTTTGTTGAGAATATTTTAACCATTAGTAGTAAATGTTGGTTTGGCAGTGTCACAGAGGCTCAGAAGAAGGCTTTAAGAAGTCAAGTGACCACAGCCAGCAAGCTGTTGGGGATCACCTTGCCGAGCCTGGAAAAAATATACATGGACAGAGTGACGAAGAAGGCAAAAAAGATTGTAGCAGAAAATAAACACCCCCTAAACTCTTTATTTGAGCTCCCTTTGGGGCGATGGTACCGCCTTCCTCTATTCTCAAGAAGCAGGACAACATTTTCTTTCATAGCGCAAGCGATTAAACTGTTAAACAGTACAAAACACCACAGTGTTACTGGGAAACTCAGATGTCTTGCAGGTTTACGTCATTGTGTATGATGCTGTCTTTTTATGTAAAGCCTGCAGGCAATTCTGCTAACTAAAAGCCATCATCATCATCTTTCAGATTTGTTCCCATGTTTGCTCGTCACTGGTAGATACCATGTTCTATTTCATCCCTACTGACCGCCAGTGGCGGTGCTTCAAGCACTGAATGATCATTCTTGCGCATGCGCAGGTTGAGAAATTAATAACAACATGGTCACATGTGACCTACTGGTGGCTCACGTGAGTCTACATTGTCACATGACACCGGGAGCCCAGTCCCTTCTTTCTTCTCGCGCGCAGGTTGATGAATGCAGGTGTTGACTTGTGTTTGTTTGTTCCTCGTTCCTCTTGCCCTCCAGAGGCTGCGCAAGCTGCCTTTTCTTCCAGGGTTTCTGGTAAGTTTTTTCGGCTCGCCGGTAGCGTTTTCTGCTCGTGCTGAGTCCGTTCATTCATTTATACGTTGCTATCTCTGATTGTCTGACTCGCCGGTAGCGTTTTCTGCTCGTGCTGAGTCTATTTACTTTCTTCGGCAGTGGTTTGCTGCTTGCTTTGATTTGGCTCGCCAGTGGCGTTTTCTGCTCGTGCTGAGTCCGTTTAGTTTTGGCAGTAGTTTACTGCTCGCTTTTGTTTATTCCTGTTTGTCCAACCAACCGGTGGCGTTTCTGCTCGTGCTGAGTCCTACGGCTTGTTGCTGTAACAGAGTCTTGACGGCGTTAATTCTGCCCGTTCGATCCCATCTGTCCATGGACAATCTTTGTTGTGCGTCCTGTTCGGCTCCCCTACAGCCGGAGGACGGTCATGACATGTGCCCTCCCTGCCTTGGTGTTGACCATCTCAGGGAGGCGCTTTCAGATCATGCCTGCTCTAATTGCAGCGTTCTGCCCCGAGTGGTGCGGTTGGCTGGGCTGTCCTCGGTGGAACAGCCTGTTGACTGGACGGTCTCTGTCCAGCAGGATCCGTTGCCGCTTGGACAAGGTGCGGCCTCCACGAAACGGTCTGCTGAGGATGTGCCCTTGGCGTCTGGGAGGAGAATCAAGCGGCGAGGGCCCCAGGACTGTCCTCTAGAGTGGACCAACTTTCTACGGAGCACACCTTCAGTCTCTCCGGGGGGATGGTGACCTCAGTGAGCCTTCCCCTCCTGAACAGGCCGGGTCCGCTCATTGCGAGGATGATGTTATTTCAGTTGCGGCCTCGGGCACCCTCTTTCGAGAGGCCTTTCCAGAATTGGGCTCCTGGACCTCAGGTTCGGTCTCCGGTGCCTCCCTGGGAGGTGAGGGGGAACCGGTGTCTGCAGCTATTAAAACGGCTCTGGGCCGTTTGCAGCTGGACGTTCCTCTGGCCCAGCCTGCTCCATCTAGCGCCTTCTTTAGGCGCCGTGATGCAGAGGCTGCCTTTGTTGTTCCTCCCTCAGCAGAATATGTCCAAGAGCTGCATGCTTGCTAGATGGACACAAGGGCCTTTTCCCGCCCGACAGCGGATGGCAGGGCCCTGGCTGCCATGCACGAGGCACCCAAGTTCGGGTTGGGCTGCATGCCCCCTGTCGAGTCTGCCATTGCCTCCCTCATCGTTCCTCCCGATGAGGCGTTGAGGACTAATGCCCGTTGTCCACGACCGCAATGCCGTGTCACAGACGATTTACTGTGTAGGGCCTATGACTCGGGTGCCCGGATGGGCCGCATAGGGAACTCACTCTCCCATCTGATTTTGGGCCTCTCCTCCTCCTTGTAGTCGGTTCCCTTGGACCAGTCAACTCAGGGCTTGTTGAACGCCTCTCTACAGGCTTTCACCTTGATTATGCGTGAGCTTGGGCGCATGCTCGGCGCCAGGTGTGGCTGGTGCAATCGCCCCTGACCGAGCCTTGCAGGAGAACGCTGAGGGCTCTTCCTGTGGTTCCGGGGGAACGCTTTGGTTCCGCCACGCTGGAGGCCTTGGAGCATACAGCCCAGGCCTCAAGAACACGGCAGCAGCTGGCGGGTCTCCATAGACCTCCCCGCCGGCCAGTTGCTGCTGGGGCAGCTAGGGACTCGTTCCGGGGTTCCCTCACCCCTCCTGTCCTTTCTTGGGGTCCACAAGCACGGCTCCTAGACCGAGACCGACTAGGGCCCAAGGGGACCATGCCCAGGGTTTGCGCCCAGTTCGGTCTGCTCATCCCGGTTGGCATTTCCCCAGACCCTCTTGGGGCCAGGGGGCCCGCCGGTGATGTTCTGGAGCCGGCGCTGGGGTTTTTCTCCCCGGGCCAGCTCAGTTATTGGGCTGTTCACGCCCCGGACTCGTGGGTGTTGTCCACTCTGTCACGGGGTACCATCTTCAGTTCCGCCGCCGGCCCCCTATCTCCAGCCGGGCCAAGATGACAGTCATCTGCGACCCGATGAAGGCTCGGGCCCTGGACCGGGAGATCTGCACCTCGCTGGCCAAGGGTGCGATTGTTCCGGTGGAACCCCTGCTGGATCCCGGGGTTTTTTATTCAGTTTATTTTCTGGTTCCCAAGACGACCGGCGGTCTTCGTCCAATTCTGGACCTCCGGGGTCTGAACACTTTTCTCAAGGTTCTGCCTTTCCATATGTTGACCACCTGGGAGGTTCTGCAGGCAATCTCCCCGAGAGACTGGTTCACGGCTATCGACCTGAAGAACGCCTATTTTCGTGTCCCCATTGCTCCGGACCATTGGCGTTTTCTCCGCTTTACCTTTCACGGGAGGCACTTCCTGTTCCGAGTTCTTCCCTTTGGTCTTTCCCTTTCTCCTCGGGTGTTCACCCGGCGTGTGGCAGCGGCCCTTTCCCCCCTGCAGGCACGGGGACTGCGGATCCGGCCCTATTTGGACGACTGGCTCATTTGTGCTGCAACCCGCGATCAGGCGATCCGAGACACCCGGACGGTGCTCGCCCACATACGTCAGCTGGGTTTGAGGGTGAACCTGGAGAAGAGCAGCCTGACCCCCTCCCAGGTGACTATTTTCTTAGGTCTATTTTCTTAGGTTCTAGATTCTGTTTCCATGACCGCCTGTGCTCCTCGGCGCATCGGCAATATCCTGGCCGTGCTTCCGAGCTTCCGTCTTGGCAGGGCTCCACGGTTTGTGGAGTGGCTGCGTCTTCTGGGCATGCTCATTGCTGCGTCCAGCGTGGTGCTTTTGGGGCTTCTTTCGTTGCGGCCCCTGCAGATGTGGCTGAACGGGGTCAGCCTGGACCCCTCCCGGTGTACTCACCGGCTCCGATGACTTCGGGTTGTTCCTTGGTGCCTACAGTCTCTGTCCCAGTGGCAGAGCGGGTCCTACATCATGGCGGGTGTCCCGCTCGGCCCCCTTCCGTGTCGGAGGGAAGTCATCCATACGGAGGCTTCCTCCAAGGGTTGGGGAGCGACCTGGCAAGACCGTGCGGCTCAAGGAGTGTGGTCCCCGCGGCAGTGCGGGGTCCATATCAATGTTCTGGAGCTGATGGCTGTGTTCCTGGCGCTCCGTGCTTTCCTCCCAGGGCTGCTAGGACGACATGTGTTGGTCCGGTCGGACAACACCACGGTTGTCTTCCATATAAATCACCAAGGGGAGTCCAGGTCTCTGAGACTTCTGTCCCTGGCCCGGCGGCTCCTGGTCTGGGCAGCGCCATGCCTTGCCAGCCTCAGGGCAGCCTATATTCCGGGTCCACGGAATGTCTCCACGGACTTTCTGTCTCGGCAGGTGCCACTTCCAGGGGAATGGCGTCTTCACCCGGAGGTGGTGGATCACATTTGGGCCACCTTCGGCAGGGCGGAGGTGGACCTGTTTGCCTCCAGAGATGCAGTTCACTGTCCCCTCTGGTTTTCCCTGATGGACAATGCCAGTCCTCTGGGCTACGACGCACTGGCGCACGAGTGGCCCCGGACCCTTCTCTACGCCTTTCCCCCGTTTCCCCTGATCCCCCAGACGCTTCTGAGGGTTCTTCAGGACAGGCACGAGCTTCTGCTGGTAGCCCCCTTTTGGCCAGGGAGGACCTGGTTTCCTCTGCTGCGCAGGCTCTGCTCCAGCTTGCCGATGCGCCTCCCCTCCAGGAGAGACCTCCTCTTCCAGATGGGTGGCCGGATTCTCCACCCCGATCCAGGCTGCCTGAAACTCTGGCTTTGGTCTCTACAGGTGCAGGCTCTGCCTTCTCCCATTATGGAGGCAGGGTTGGACAGACCATGACTGGTGGATGGGCACCGTCGACGCGGGCTTCCTATGGTGCTAAATGGGCGGTCTTTGCCGGCTGGTGCCGTGGTAGGGGACTGGAACCTGTTCGCTGTCCTGTTTCCCATTTGCTGTCCTTCCTTCAGAAGTTGCTGGATCTAGGGCGATCCCCTTCCACCTTGAAGGTGTATGTAGCAGCCATTTCCTGTTGGCATGTTGGGTTTGGTGGTTGCTCTGTTGGCCGGCATGGAGATGTTGCGCTGTTCCTGAAGGGTGCCAGGCGCTTGTGTCCGCCCAGGTGCCCTGTGGCCCCTACGTGGGATTTGTCGCTAGTGCTTGCGGCTCTTCAGTACCCCCCCCCCCATTGAGCCCGTTACAGGGGCGGATCTCAAGTGGCTCTCCCTGAAAACCGCCTTCCTGTTGGCCATTGCTTCTGGCAAACGGGTGGGGGAATTGCATGCTCTGTCTGTGTCTGAACCATGTTGTCGGTGGAACCCGGTTGGCTCCGGTGTCACACTGTGGACTAATGCTTCCTTTGTGCCAAAGGTGCCTGCAGTGGCTGGCAGTGTGCTGCCGCTCCGGCTTTCCCGATTTAATCCTGGTGCCCCCTCTGAGCCTCTTTGCCCTGTCCGAGCGCTTGAGGCGTATGTCCGCTCCACGGCACCCATTCGTCGGACTGACTGTCTCTTCGTTTGTTATGCTGGCTCTCGGAAAGGTCAGGCCCTTTCTAGACAGCGGTTGGCACATTGGATTGTGGAGATGATCTCTGTGGCTTACTCCTTGCAGGATCAGCCCCTGCCGAGTGCCGCAACCCCTGCAGGGAATACTGGAGCAACCGCCTTCTGCGTCCCGCTGAGGTTAGTGGTGTTGCTGTGTTCCTTGGGGCCTCCGTAGGATCCCTTGGGACCCTGTTGGTATGCGTCATCCAGTGCTTGAAGCACCGCCTCTGGTGGTCAGTAGGGATGAAATAGAACGAAAGTTACGTATGTAACTACGGTTCTATGAATCCAGGATGACCACCAGAGCGCTCGGTCCCTCGGTCTCCGCGTGCTCGCGAGAAGATTGTCGGGACTGGGCTCCCGGTGTCATGTGACTATATAGACTCACGTGAGCCACCGGTAGGTCACATGTGACCATGTTGTTATTAATTTCTCGATCTGCGCATGCGCAAGAAGTGCTTGAAGCACCGCCTCTGTTGGTCATCCGGGATTCATAGAACTGTAGTTACATACGTAACTTTCATTCTGCCTGTATTGGTCTGTTGTTTGCCAATACAGCGGCAGGGCGTGCACATTTAAAACATATGCAGCTCTGTGAAAACATATTTGAACCCTTAGATATTCTTCTGTTTTTGTTTTTTTATCTGATCTAAATATTTTAGATCATCAATCACATTTAAAACCAGACCTTAATAACCGTAGTAAAAAGAAAATGTAGTTTTTAAATAATGGATTCAACAATTAAGGGAAACGAAATCCAAACGAGTCCTCCCCGAGTTAAAGAGAGAGAGCAGGGGGAAATATCCTCCATGGGTGAGCTCCAAGGCCAAACACACAAAGGTCCATCTCACATTTGCCAGAAAACATCTTGAAGATCACCAAGAGCTTTTGGGAAATATTCTGTAGACGAAAGTGGACCTTTGGGAAATTGTGCCTCCTGTGAAATTTGGTGTACAACAAGGAGCATTTTGGAAATAAACAGTATACTGACAATGAAGCACGGTGGTGGTAGTATGATGGTCTGGTGCTGCTTTGCTGCTTCTGGACCAGGACAACTTGCTGTAACGGATAGACCATGAATTCTGCTCTCTACTAGAACGTCCTGAAAGGAGAATTTCTGGCTCTCTGTTTGTGACTCTTAAGCTGAAGGACACTTTAGTTGTGGAGCAGGACAATGATCTAAAGGTCACCAGCAAATCCACCTCAGGATGTCTCAATAACAACAATATCAAGGTTTTGGAGTGGCCTAGTCAAAGACTGGACCTAAATTTGATTTAGATGCTGTGGAGTGCCCTTAGGCAAGGCTGTTCATGCTCAAAATCCATCCAATGTGGCTGGATTGAGACAATTTTGCAAAGCAGAGTGGACCGATATTCCTCCACAGCCATGTTCTTGCAATCAGTTGATGGAAGTTGTTGCTGGCAACTTTGGCGTAGTCAATTTTCAGGTTTAGAGGGCATTTAGCTTTCCACATAGTTGTTGCTGTTAATGAATGAAATCATCATTTAAAAACCGCATGGCCTTTGAATGATTCACAACGCACATTGTTTGACATGACTGTGGCTCAGTAGGAAGAAAAGTCATTTTGTAATCTGAAAGTTGTGGGTTTGATTTCAGCTTCCTCCTGCCGCATGTTTGTGTGCCCCTTAGCAAGGCACACAAACCTCAAGTTGCCTACCGATCTTGTATCGGTGAATGAATGTCAGCCCGTTTGTGAGGGTCACTGGGTGGCTTAGTGTAATACGCTCTGAGAAAAGCGCTTTATAAATTCAGCCCATTTAACATTTATATAATAATACTGATGGGGATTAAGATTTCAGCTTTGCAATAGAATGCATGTGTTCTGCAAAAGGTAACAGTGTGTTTCCCGTTTCAGCTGAATGACTTTTAAAAAATCATACATTGGCTTTAGGAAATAATGTTAATGAGGTTTCAGTTGTAAACCCTGGAGAAATTCTCCAAATGCTCCACTTAGTCATGAATAAAGTTTTTTACACACGAGTGAATTTCTGTCTGTCTGCATAACTTGGCGTAGCCGTCTGCCCTGACCCCAAAGACATTTTAAGCCAGTCCAAAACTATTGTTTTAAAGGCTGTGCTGTTGTTTTAAAAAAGAGATGATTATCTAAACTCATTATCATTGCTCATTTCGCGATATAACACGGCAACATGCCGTTAAATTTTGAGCATTTGGAGGAGTTTTTAATACAAAACCAGCTTCTCCTGTTAGAGATAATTGGATATTCAGTCATCAGACTATTGGGTTAAATTCTTAACCACATTCATGCTTCATGTCATCATTATTTGTCAGGTAACACAGTTTACTAGCTTGCTGTATGTCCCAGCAACAGGACATACTTTTCCGTGCACCAAACCTGTCTCTAATGTCTCTGATCCTATTTTCTGGCTTTGCTGTTTCCACCTCCCTGTTGAGCTAATCAGGCCCATGTTATGGTTCCGAGCACCAGTCTGATTTTGATTTATTATTGTGGGAGTAAGATTTGAATTTTTTTAGCTGTCACTTTAAATCCATTCTGATTCATTTCCTCTCAGTAAACATCAGCTCTAAAAAAGAAATAACTTCTGCTTATTTGTTTGTGTTAAGGAGCTTAAAATGGTCCGTGGTTTCATAAGATGTGTTTTTTTAGTTGTTTATTTGTACCTGTTTTTGAAAATGAATCTTTTCAGCAAGAATGGGTGTTGTACAGATGTTGCTTAACATGAAGGGCTGATAATTCCTAGAAGGAATCTAGCTTCTATCTTATCAGTGGCGCTGATGGATGTTGGGATCACATGGGAGCAGTTGAGCTAGAGGCTGAAAGGTCATTTGATTAAGTTCTGCTTTCTGCTTTAGTTTGTTTAGGATAAAATAATTAGCTGCATGTTTCACTTAATCAAACTAATCTTCCTGTAAAACAGGAATGTGGACCAAACAAAAAAGTATGTCCATATTCTGTGCAGTACATGCACTCAATCCTCTTGCATGAATTACTGTGCTGGAGTCCATGCCTTGTGAATATCAGCCAAGCTCTTGAATGGACTTTGCTCTACAATCCTCAAGGGTGCAGTTATCACTGTTGCTTGTGCACATTTTTCTACCACATTTTGTCTTCCACTAGACTTCCCATTAATATGCTTGAATACAGCACCCTACACTCACCGGCCACTTTATTAGGTACACCTGTCCAACTGCTCGTTAACGCAAGTTTCTAATCAGCCAATCATATGGGAGCAACTCAATGCATTTAGGCATGTAGACATGGTCAAGACGATCTGCTGCATGGTCAAGACGATCTGCTGCAGTTCAAACTGAGCATCAGAATGGGGAAGAAAGGTGATTTAAGTGACTTTGAACGTGGCATGGTTGTTGGTGCCAGATGGGCTGGTCTGAGTATTTCAGAAACTGCTGATCTACTGGGATTTTCACGCACTACCATCTCTAGGGTTTACAGTGAATGGTCAGAAAAAGAGAAAATATCCAGTGAGCGGCAGTTCTGTGGGCACAAATCTCTTGTAGATACCAGAGGTCAGAGGAGAATGGCCAGACTGGTTCGAGCTGATAGAAAGGCAACAGTAACTGAAATAACCACTCGTTACAACCAAGGCATGCAGAAGAGCATCTCTGAACGCACAACACGTTGAACCTTGAGGTGGATGGGCTATAGCAGCAGAAGACCACAACGGATGCCACTCCTGTTAGCTAAGAACAGGAAACTGAGGCTACAATTTGCACAGGCTCTCCAAAATTGGACAATAAAAGATTGGAAAAACGTTGCCTGGTCTGATGAGTCTCGATTTCTGCTGCGACATTCGGATGGTAGGGTCAGAATTTGGCGTCAACAACATGAAAGCATGGATCCATCCTGCCTTGTATCTACGGTTCAGGCTGGTGGTGGTGGTGTAATGGTGTGGGGGATATTTTCTTGGCACACTTTGGGCCCTTTAGTACCAATTGAGCATCGTGTCAACACCACAGCCTACCTGAGTATTGTTGCTGACCATGTCCATCCCTTTATGACCACAGTGTACCCATCTTCTGATGGTTACTTCCAGCAGGATAACGCACCATGTCATAAAGCATGAATCATCTCAGACTGGTTTCTTGAACATGACAATGAGTTCACTGTACTCAAATGGCCTCCACAGTCACCAGATCTCAATCCAATAGAGCACCTTTGGGACGTGGTGGAGCGGGAGATTCGCATCATGGATGTGCAGCCGACGAATCTGCAGCATCTGCGTGATGCTATCATGTCAATATGGACCAAACTCTCTGAGGAATGTTTCCAGCACCTTGTTGAATCTATGCCATGAAGGATTAAGGCAGTTTTGAAGGCAATAGGGGTCCAACCCGGTACTAGGAAGGTGTACCTAATAAAGGGGCCGGTGAGTGTATAACAGACAGCTTCTTGGGCAATATGTTTTTGTGGCCTACCTTCCTTGTTGAGGATGTTAATGACTGTCTGCTGGACAACTGTCAGTGTTCCCATCATTTTGTAGGACATAACATAACAATAATGTACATTTCTGTTATAATATGTTGATTATGTATACTTTTGTGAATTTCGGTTTTTCATCAGCTCCAAACCCTGATCATTAAAATTAACAGGAATAAGCACTTTAGCAAATCTATTTGTTTCACTTTTTCAACTGAATAATTGAAACAAATGAATTTTCCAGTGGCATTCTAATCATTAAGATACACCTGTGCTTTCTGTTACATCAAAGCAAAAAGCGGAAAGATTTCTTTACTTTCAAAAGACACTTCAAACTAAAGTATAGGCTTGTTCTACACATCTTGGTATGACTTATGTAAGGAGCGATGCTGAAAGATGGGACTGAGCTATGTCCACAACACTGAGCTTTCTTGTGCAAAAGGCTGAGTTATAACAACTAGAAAGAGCCCCACATAATAAAATACCACTTACATAACACTAGTTCTGCTGGATCTGGGGTAAGTATGTGAGAACTGACAATAACAGAGTGTTTTCTCAGGTTCCATCTGTAAAACACCTCCTACACAGCTGGGCTCTTCTGCCCAGGCAGGTTCACAACCATTCACCATATAAAGGATGTGACTAAAACGGTTCACATCTTGATCTAGTAAGGAAATATCCCACAAGTGACAACTACCCTCACAGGATGGATGGCTGTTAGGGTGACTCATGAAATTAATCACCATATTAGTGCAATTTATATATATTTTTTGCTCAATGACATTTTGTAAGCCTGGAGCTTTCAGTTCACAACCACAACGGAAAAAGCTTTAGCTGAAAACTGACAAATTGTCTTTCATTAAATTCACATTGGGCATTTCTTACTTTCAGTTACTTCACTTAATTTTAAATTCTGGAGAATTTGGGAAGGAAAATATTTTGTAAACTTCATGAGCACGGTATCTTTTTCCAATATTTTGATAATGTTGGAATTGCTGGATTCACATTTTCTATAGAATAGTTATATTTCACATGTCAGGAGTTTATAATGATCGCGAAATGTTCCACGAAATGTAACTTTGTTTGAGAAAATTGGACAGAATGAAAGCGGATAAATGTCCCTTGTTAAGTTACAGCAGTTATTTACAACACAGGCGGACGTGAGGACCGGTGCTTGAACAGAAACTGAAACAGAACCCCAGAAACGGCCTGGGTCAACTTTTAGGAATACTTATAGTCTGTACTATATTTGGACTGATTCAGGAGATGGTTTCTATTTCTGTTGAAGGTTTTCTTTCTTCTCTTTCTGTGTGGGAAGAACTTCCTCTTGATGGCTTTTCTGGTAACATTGCTCTAGAAATGTATTTAGCCTGGCCTACTTTTCTGCCTTTTGTAGAACTAATTGCAGAGAAACACCTATTTTATTCAGTTTAATTCAGTTAATAATACAGAGCACAATTCACAATAAATGTCAGCCCAGGGCACATTACAGACAAACCAGTTCAATTTATATACAGAAATGTATAATCAAATCACTTCAATTACATGGACAGATTCAATTAAGTGCATTCAGTCTTAGTTATAAAACAATGCAGTCAAATGCAGTTTTGGCCAATTGATCCGGGGTTCTACCTAAGGGAACCCCAGATTGCATCGAGTCATTAACTTAGCAGCAATCCTTCCTCCTGAACAAGCATGTGGAGATGGTGGAAGGGAACGCCAACTAAACAGCAAGAAACCTCCAGCAGAACCCAGCTCAGTATGAGCTAGGATTTTTTCATCACTGCCTAAATTACAGGGCCTTGCAAAAGTACTCATAGTACTAATCAGCCACAAACGTCAGTTGTATTCGACTGGGATTTTATGTGAAAGACAAACACAGAGTAGTCTATATTTTCCATAAAGTTGATGGAAAAGGATACATGGTTTCAAAACATAAAAAGTCTAAAAGCCTACAATCCATCTGTAATAGAGCCATTTTAACCTTCAACTTTGTAAAACTGCCTTTCACTGGAATTACAGATGCAAGTCTTCATGATTCTACAAGCTCTCCACATCATTCCAGTTCAGTCCAGGTCAGATTGGGTGGAGAGTGACTGAAAACATTTGTAAAGGCAATGTATAGTCCATTCTCTTTAGGCCAGTTTTAGCAGATAAAGAAAATCACTGTTGCCCAACTTTTAAAGTTACATCTCTTTTATTTTTTTTAGCCCAGATCCATCCCTTTGTGCTGTAGGACTGATGAACGAATGCTGCAGGTGGAGCCAGAATGAGTGCCATTCCACTACTGCAGGAGACGCTGATCAAGCGTTCGCAGCAGAAGAAAAGGACATCGCCACTGAACTACAAGGAACGGGTGTTTGTCCTCACCAAGACCAGACTAACGTACTACGAAGGAAAACCACAGGTCACTTTTAATACCTTTTCAAATGTGCCTGCAATATGGTAACAGCTTGTCATCTCAGAGTCAGCTTTTTGGCCCAGTTGGTGCACACAAACAAGGAATCTGACTTCAGTTCCACTTTGTCCTCAGTTTAGACATTTTAGATATAAATATATACATTGGTGAGAAATAAAAATGTTTTTGTAAATAAATACATGTGTGTGTATATATATATATATATATTTATATATATATATATATATGTGTATATATGTATATATACATATATATATATATATATATATATATATATATATATACACACACACACACACACACACGAGTCCCGGACCCAGCAACCTTTGCCGAATGTCTTCTCCTCTCTTTGCCCCTCCTTCCTGTCTACCTACTATCAAAATAAAGGCCTCTAGTGCCAAAAAAAAAAAGAAAAGTTCCTCTTGCTGGCAACAGAGGCTCCATCAACACATTGAACCTTATAGATTAAGAATAGGACGTCATCGAAGGTCATGTACATGTAAAAGTAGACAGACAAATATTTTAGTAGTGTAATTCATCAATATATCAGTTGAAACATGCAAAAAGCAGCTCAGCAATTACAAGAAGGGTTTGATTGTTGTCATGTCATTAAAGACTTTCCCATTGTTTATTAAGAAGGGTATAATTCATTTTTGACATAATTCATAATTAATTTTTGATATAAAGTTAAACTGCTGCTATTGTTAAAAAAATACTACATATTATTGATTGCTTGTTTGTTCCGAAAGACGTCATTTGGCATTTTATTACAAAGTCGATCTGAGTTGATTAAATTGTTGTTTCTCACTTCTGCCAAAAAAGTTAAAGAAGGAATTTAGTATCAAAGGTTAGCATCACAATTCTAACCATAATTTACTATTTAAAATATTATATTATAATATTATCATAGATAATAGCTTAAATTACAGGTGAGTCAAAGTTATTCATACCTCTGGTAGATTAAAATAAAATATTATTTACATATATAATATAATAATGTAATTATTATTTTATAATTAATTATATTTAATGAATTTTATTATTTTATATAATTATATTTTATGTAATTTATTTTGCTAGGGGTATGAATACTTTTGGAGTTAACTATTTGTGCAGTCAATTTTTGTTTACACAAATATATCTATGAGTATAACATTTAGTGGGCTCTAGATGGACAAACTTTATCAGTTTATTATTTTACTTAGTGCCTCTACACGTGGCCCGTTCTGCGGTGGCCGGGCTCTGGCACTCGGTGGTTTGGTCTGGCCTCCCTGGCGGCCCCGCGCCGTTCCGGACCCTTTGTGGGGTGCCTTGAGACGACATTGTTGTAAATAAGCGCTATATAAATAAATAAACTGAAACTGAAACTATCTGTGTAGTTATGCTGCTATAGGCTTAGGCTGCTGGAGGACATAATGACCACTTTCACCCTCTTCGCTACATTCTTATACTACTCTCCAATTTTGCATTATTTGCTGTTATTTCAACCTTTAACCTTGTTCTCTCTCTTTTCTCTTCCTAGAAGCTACACCTGGCCTGGCTCTGTGTCTGCCTGGGACACCTTTCTGGAGAGGGGCATCGTCCAAGCTTCTGCTGGCAACAACTTAATGCTCACCCTCTACCAATGATCCACATAGCCCTGTCTTTCAGTGTTTAACCCTTTCTCTCTCCTAGATATAGCTACTGACTGAGCTTCTACTGTAACTAACTCTATGTGCTCTCTTTCAGACTCTAACCTTGAAAACTGGCTCAGAGTTGATCTGTTCTTTCTTTCTAGGTGAAACAACTAAAGGAGCTACATCCATTAACATTTACTTTTCCTTCCCATAGAAAGGACTCCTGGATCAGTGCTTCTTTGTTCTCTTTGTGTCTCTGCTCTGTTCTCTCAAACCCCCAGTCGGTCGTGGCAGATGGCTGCTCACACTGAGCCTGGTTCTGCTGGAGCTTTCTCACTGTTAAAAGGGAGTTTTTCCTCTCCACTGTCGCTACATGCATGCTCAGTATGAGGGATTGCTGCAAAGTCACTGACTGGATGCAATCTGCTGGGTTTCCTTAGACAGAAAAACTTTTTATCCAATTTGAATAAATAACTGAATCTGACTGCACTGTTCAATGATTAGGATTAATTGGAATGTATGAACCTGACTGTTGTGAAGTGCCTTGAGACGACATGTGTTGTGAATTGGTGCTATAACAATAAACTGAAGAAATAATTGTGATATTTTCATGTACATGGCCAGTTGAAACGATGGTTAGGTTCTGAATGCTCATTTAGTACTTTATAGTTAGTTTACAGTTCATGTACAGTCTGGTTTGAGAGAAATCCTGTTTTACACCCACACGTCTCTACAGTCTGATAACCAAATCAAAAACTGTGCTAGAGGAACTGACAGTTGTTTTAAGGTATCATGTAGAAAAAAAAACTGTGAAACAGGCATTTGCTTCTTACTCATAGATAAGCTCCAGATCATAAACCAGAGCGGCTGTAAAACGAAAGTTCTAGTGTGGAAAAAAAAGCTGTTTCTGACGCACTTTTTCCATCAACAGAAGAAGTTCAAGAGGGGCTCTGTTGAGCTGAGCCGCATCAAATGTGTGGAGTTCGTGAGGAATGGATGTGACATTATCCCCTGCCAGAACAAATACGCCTTTCAGGTATAAAAAATAAACATAAACCTTATATTGTACTCAGTCACGTTTGGTTGAAACTGCTGGTTAACACCTTAAAGAAGGTTTAAACAAAGGCCTCATGCATCTGCGTTCAGATATACATCTGTGAATGTGCACCGGCTGCTGGCAGTGCACCTGTTTTAAAGTACAGATCTCTTTACAAAGAACAGAAGAGAGGAACTAAACTACATTCACTCCCACGCATTTCTTATGTAGTGACAACTGACAATAAAATATTCTTTTTCCATCCTTTACAGCTTTGTCACGTTGTTAGTGATTTATTGCCAGCTAACCTTAAACATGCTGAACTGTTTTAACTGGATTTTTAAAACTATTTTAACAGTTTTTTGCTAGCTGTTTGTTGCCGTGTCGTCTTGTCCAGCATTTTAAACTTGTTGCTGATTCAAAGTAATTTCCATTTTATTGGTAATTTTCAACTCTTTTGAAAACAGCCCTGCACTTCATATAAAAATGACCTTTAATTTGGTTTCAGAAGCCTGTGCAACACATTAGAAAGCTTACATTTGCCACACTATTTTTACCAGCCAAATCATCATAAATGTTTTTCTTTGTTTTTCTTTAGGTTGTGTACGATACCAACACCCTGTATATTTTTGCTCCGAGTCAGAGAAGCAGAACTCTGTGGGTCCTGATGCTCAAACATGGTGGGTCTCTGCTGGGGTTTGGTGAATAAAGAGAGCACATGGAAGTGAAAGTGTAACAGATGAGTCATATGAAAAACCAAGAAGTCTCCAGGGTTATTACATGGTACAAACAGTTGTCATCCCGACCTCACCCCAGTGTTTCTGTGTCCGAAAACCACAAATCCAGGAACATTGTGAGGCCTGATGCCAGGGAGCAAGGTTCCTGCATCACCTGGAAAGTTCTGGAAGTTGATTTAAGTATTTTCCAGGTTCAGAAAAGTCTGGAAAAAGAAGAGTCTACTGCAGTAGTCCTCACATGAAATATAATATCTAAACAAATAATACACCCAAGCTTCCTCTGCGATTGTGATTTTGCACATATGGATATTGAGATGTTGATCCACCAATGTTTATGTGCCTCCTCCTTTCACTCTGGTTTTTGTAGGTTCCATATTAACGGGCTTGACCATCATAGAAACATTTGCCATAATGTTTCTTTTTTGTATTTATGCTAAATGTGGCCAAGAAAGGACTCATAACTTCTGAAAGAGGGAAAGGATCTGCAGGCACCTTAGAGCTGCAACTGTTTCTGCCGTCATTATAGGAGGGGTTAAAGGGCAATTTCTAAACAATTACAAGTACATCATAAAAGAATATGGCAGCACATCTTAAGTTTGCAAAGCTGCGTCTAAATGAACCACAAGAAATCTGGAACATTGTCCTCTGGACACATCAGGCTAAAGTCAACTGCCAGGCTGCTGTTGTAAATCAGTAATTGTTCCTAATCTCTGCTGCTTGGTTAAATATAAGTGAACAAGTCGAGATGTTTGTCCTTAATGCACAGCATCATGTTGGGAAAAAAAACCAAATATAGCATTTTAGGACAAGCACAGTAGTAGAGGGGTAATGGTTTGGGGTGGTTTAGCACCTCCTGGACCTTTTGCTGCCCAACAGCAAAGGTTGGCCTGAACTGGGTCAGAAACAGGAAGATGAACACACCAGATAATCTACAACAGAATGGCTGAAAAAGAGTCAAAGTGTTGCAACGGCCTAGTCAAGTCTAGATCTTAACCTAATGCATTTTCTTAATCTTATTGTTTTTACCTCGCTTTAGACCGGATAAGGACCAGATGATGTTTCTTTAATGAAGTCCTGATAAGCAGAACTTTGGAGCAGAGAGCGGATGTTCTTATGTTTTACTCTCAAGCTCTCGATCTGAACTGCAAACAAATTTTCACACGTTGAACCACACATGGGAGGCTGGTTTTCTCTCGACAGCCCCCTCTGTTTCCACTGCTCTGTGCAACTTTGTTTCTTCTCTACTCAAAGACCAAACTTGGCAGGAAATCGACCCTCAATCTGCAGACTGATCTGGATTGATTTTAAACAAAGATCCGCTGCAAGTGGTCAGCTTATCAGTTTCTGGATCAAAAGCTAAGAATGAAAATCATTTTTGTTAAATCATTAAAATGCGTGATTTAAAAAGGCTGACATCAGCTGAGCATCTGCACAAACTTATTGTTTTTGGCGAGACTTAATACAGAGATTTGTTTCTTATGAATTTAACGTGAAAATACTGAATTATCCTCTAATTGCTCTAAAGATTCAGCACATTCAAGCAGGGAAAAATGATTCTTCCTTAAAGAGCTAGTGAGGAAACTATATAATAGTGCTTTTATGTTGATTTATTTATTTTTTTTCTCTTTGTGCATCCAGAGATCCAACACAATGCAGGAGTTCTGATGAAGTTCCACCCCCAGTTCTGGCTTGAGGGGCTGTGGCTCTGCTGTCGCCAGACAGAGAAACAGGCGATAGGCTGCGAGGAGTACAATCTGTTTGGAGACGGTAAGACACACCTACATGTTCACTGGGCTGAGACTGACAGTCAGTGCTCTCTGTCCTACATCATGCAGCACTATCAGCTAGAATATGATTGAAAAGTCAAATTAAGTTATGCAGTAATGAAATTCAAAGAGTGAAATGTGTCTACGTAGATTCTTTAAGCATGGAGGAATGCATTTCATGTTCTTATTTCTGTTCATTTTGTTGATGATGAAAATTAATGAAGATGAAACGGAAAATGTTGCAGTTTTTAACTTCACCCACTGTTTCTGTTCCTCCTTTCTAGTCTCCAGAAAACCTTTGCCCCCGATTCCTGGAGCGGAGAATAATGTGAGTATTCAGCAGCAAACCAACTCAGCCAAGCACATCAGAGACGCTGAGACAAATACTCTGTCCCCCCTCCTGCAGCGCCGGCCTCGGCCTCCTCCCGTCCCACAGGGTGCCGAGGACGCCGAGGACGTGGACGAGGACGACGACGTAGACGACGACGAGGAGGAAGAGGAGGAGGAAGAGGAAGTGGTGGTGGCCCTGTACGACTTCCCGGGATTGGAGTCCCACGACCTGAAACTGGTCAGAGGATGCGAGTACGTTATTCTGGAGAAGTGTGATGCCAACTGGTACAAGGCCCGCAACCAGTACGGGTCAGTATTCAGACACTGGAGACACTTTTATTTTATGGTTTTTGATTCAGACAAAATGTTTTAATTCTAAAACACTCAGATTGTCTTAGAAATCCTGAACATGTTTGATACATCCATGGAAAAACTAAGTACACCCCATGATTCAACAGCAATAACTTTTATTACTTGATTTCTCATCAGCATCTGATGGCGTTCTGGTGGAATTCTGGTCCACTTTGCTTCAAATTGTTGCTTCAGTTCTTGTCATTTTGCAAACATGACAAACACACTACCAGGTGTTTGTACTGATCTGCTGTCCTTGTGTTTCTCCAGACATGCTGCTCTGCATTATTAACTGTTAGGTATTATTTAGTCAACTCAGAGGTAAGAACGATACAGTCAGAGTTACTTGCAGCAAGGGTAGCCCACTTTGCAGTGAAACTACAAAGTTTTGACACCCTATCTCTTTATTTATATACACAGTTCAACAGACAGTTCAGACAGGGTGTGTGTGAGACGGAAAGGAGGCTGGTTCACACAGAGACAATGATCTCACACACACAGGGAGGAAGGCATAGTGCAGGTGCCTTGCAACACAAAGTTTTTACATGAGTGATAACAAGTTTTTGCACCCATCCAACAGTCCCTCCTTTTATCACAAGTAAAAACATTTAATATAAAAACGAGTAAGAAAAATACTTTGTATGAGCGAAAACCCACGGACGGTAAACAGATTATATTTTGTGGGAAATACTCATACGGCCCCGCCGCCCTCGGCGACCATTAAAAGTTAAATGTTGATTAATACTTGAAATCATAAAAATAAAAGAATAATACTTGAAATCATAAAAATAAAAGAATTAAAAAATCTGCCCTGTTTATGTCATCATTGTACTTTTTCTCATTTCACTTAAGCAACAACTTCTTCCGATTTTCTGCTGTAAGGTTATTTTATGAAATACAATGTATGAGTACACTCAGGCTTTGATGTGATTTATTTACAACATGTCATCATAATCGTCCCCTTCATTTTCGTGCATTTCTACCTGGTTCAGTGTTGCATATGCCACCATGAACAATACCAGAAATTCTGTAGGAATGGATGTGCGTCATGTTCTTCCGTCAGTGTTCTGAGATGGGTCCCGTCTGATGTCCATCTCTTCTGGTTCGGTATCACCTCCTGTGGATCCTGCTTTAGATAGAGAAAGAGTCCTGCTACCAGAATTAAGCTCAGGCTTATCAGTCCTGTCCACAAGTTACAGAGAGCCATTTTATAATTGGGCGCAGATCAGCTGTTTTCTTCACCGGTTTGAGACGCTGGGCCATCTTTGAACCCGGACTTCCTCTGCTACCCCGTCGGTTGATCTGGCTCCTGTAATGGCAAAACTGGCTTACAGTGGCTTTTATGGATCCAGGAAGGCCTCTCTGCTATTTTCAGAGCTGTGGGCGTTGTCAGGAGTATTTGAAACGGCCCTTTCCACCAAGGAGTGCTCCAATCCTTCCGGTGGAGTGTCTTAATCAGGACCAGGTCTCCAGGCCTCATTCTGTGGGATAGGAGCAGAGATTATCGGCAGACCACTGGACATTTGTTCTTCTTTTGTCTGCAACATTTTATTCATCCACTCAGCTAATGAAGGTTCCTGTTGTGCTTTCTCTATTTCATTCATGTCAGAGGGCAGAGAAAACGGTCTGCCATGTACTATTTCTTTGAGAATACAAATTCACATCAGCAACTTGGTGTCACGTGATCTCAGACTCAGAACACAGTGGGTGGAGTTATACAATGATGTACAGTAGGTGGCAAATGGAGTAAGACCAGTTTGATTTGGAGTTATTCTCATCCATAATTTAACCAGGGATAGGCATTCGGGCCATGGCCTCCCTGTTTCTTCCATTGTTTTCCTTAATCTTTAACTGAAACCCTAATGCATTAGAACTTAGTTCTATTAATTTATTTACAAGATGAGTTCCATTATCTGACCTTATAATCTGTGGGATACCATATGTGGGGAAGAAATGTGTCACTAGGTTCATCTATTACAACTAGGCAATATTTCTTCCCCAGTGTTTGCAACAAATTATGCATGATCTGCAAAAATGATTTGCATAGTCAGAAAAATTTATAGTGTAGCATTAATGCTTTACCAGATGTGACATATTCCCCCCTTGACACGTGGGTCTTCCCAATGTGTCACTGTAGCTGCTGTGTTGTATAAATGTTTTGGGAGGATTGGTTTATCTTCTATCTGATAGATGTCATCTTTTTTCTGTGCTCCTCTCTTTAGCCAGGCCTTTATTTCTGTCTTGGGTGCTGACTGTTGGGCGTCTTTCAGCACGTCTGTGTCTATAAATAGCAGATCTGACATTTTCTCTTTAATAGGTTGAAATGAGTTAGTTCTGTCCCTGATGATGTTTTAAAACCTCTATTTTGCCAAATCTTAGCATGGTGATGTACTGATCTGAAAACGTATTGGCTGTCTGTGTATATAGTAAGTATTTGTCCCTCATGTAATTCACATGCTCTTACTACAGCATATAATTCTGCTGTTTGGGCTGAGCATGTATTGGGTAGAGATTTAGCTTCTATTATCCTATCGATGGTTGTTATTGCATAACCAACTCTATTCTTTCCATATTCATCTTTAGATGCTGAGCCATCTACAAACACAACACATGAATCTGGTATAAGGGTTTGAGAAATGTCTTGTCTGGGTTTGGTGTCTTCTTCAACTTTTGCTTTATAAGAATGTGGTTTTCCATCTTCTGCAGTAGGTATTAGAGTACTTGGATTTAAAGGGCACATCTTTTTAGAGTTATGTTTGGCTGTGATAATAATAGCGATGTCAGTGTGATATGCCTTGCATGTAGCGTCAGGTGCTTCTCTTAATATTCCTGACTTCAACATATCTTGTATTACTGGCTTAGTACCTTCTTCAGCTTCTGGCTTTAAGGGGTATTGACGGACTAATGGCCTTTTTTCAGATATTAGTTTAACCTTGTATGGTGGGAACCCCTTTATAAGTCCTACATCAGTTGATGATTGGGACCACAGTTCAGGTGGGACAGCAGCTAGGGCAGGATGCATGTTGCTCTCTTTGCTCTCAGCTAAGCCCTGTATTTGTCCCTCTGCCTCATCTAAATGTATCCTTGGATGGACTTTGACTATCCACGCCAGAATGAGCTTCCAGATTCCTGTATTAGGATCCACTTTTGACAGTGTCAGTGCTGTTCCTGCAGAGGTTTAAAGCCTCTGTTTTTCCAAATTCTTATTATTCTTTTTTATTATATTTTATAAAGTAAGTCCTTATTACATTTAAAAATGAGATCAATATTTTTGGTAGTTGCTATTATTATAAATAATGCTTGGTTTAGTTCTTATTAAAAATAAAAAATAAAAACTCACTCACTGATGAACACAAAAAAATGAAGGGCATATTATATCTTATAATCTTAGTTTATCTTACCCAGTTTTATAGATACAACATACAGTTTCAGTCAGCTTTGTATTTAGTTCAAGTAACTAAAGTTTGTTTCAATTAACTAAAGTTTTATCTATTTCAGTCCAGTTCAGTAATTCTGTTAAGGTTAATTTCATCTTATGTTAAGTTTGAGTCTAATTCAATCATTTTGAACCTGACTGGAAAACGTCTAAACATCTGTTAAAATCTTTTTGTTTTACCATAGACAACTGACCTAATATTATTATGGTAATGTTGAGGACTCTAATTTTTACATAACATGAAACAGACATTTATTTCACAAAAACAGAAAGTCAAACACAGACATTTGGCCACATGAAAGTTTAAATAACCTGTTTGTAAAAGAATTAGGAAAAATTGAAGACAGATCTATGAACTTTCCTATGGTTATCAGTATTTTTAATAGAGGTAGAACCTTTGCCATCTTTATATGATTTTTCGGAAAAGATTCTGGAAACCTTATTAAGATATAAATTTGGCAAAGATCATCAGAACATCAGACCTTTATTAGCGCTTTTAAGGTCCCTCAAAGATGCATTACAATGAAATCAGTCATTCCCATTCACACACATTCACACACTACTTACTTATTTTTCTGTCAGAGTAATTTTTATTTGCAAAAATTTGAACATAATTTGACTTCTATTATTCTTAAAATGCACATTGTTTCCTCATAACCCCTTTTGTTTCCACAAGGTCTGTTTTGAACGCTTCAATTTTTTTTTTTTTATTCACCAAGAATCAATAAGGTGGTCTTAGTGGGTCCACCTTAAAGGTGTTATCTGTTGGGTGTCATGTTATCATTGTCAGGTCAGTGAGGTTCATAAGTCAGTCAGAACCTTGGTCATTTGGTCTGTGCTCATAATGTTTCATAGATCCAGTCTATGATTAATCAGCAAAACGTCCACCTATAGGAGAAAAACTGATTGTTAATGAATGAGCTGCATTTCCTAGGAACACTGTCTTCCTTCTGGATGAGCATCACCTGTTGAAAAACTTTCATCATTGTTTGTTTCACATATTCAATCAGATCTTTATATTATACCAGTAGGTGAAGTTGTTAGTATCTCATGTAGACTGACATATACTGTTGCATTTGGAGAAGATCTCAGATTAAATAAATTTAGTTAGAGCTTCAATCCAAGTTCATTTTGTGTCTGCAGACTTTAGCCAATTTTTCTTTTCTTTCTTTTTTTTTTTATACATAAAGAGCAAGATTCAAAACATTTTCAAAAGGCAGATTGTGGCAGAATGTAGACAAAACTGCTTATTGATTGACAAAATAACATTCAAGCACACAATCACCATATTAAAAGGCTCTACTTCTAGAGAATCACTAAACTTCTGGGGTCCGGTTTTGGCCCGCGGACCTTGAGTTTGACACATGCAGGGTAGAGTTACAATTTTTTCAGACCTTTCAGCAGAGACAGGCTTCTGCTGTTTGCAGAAGTTTTATCTTTGTTTTCAGGCAGCTGCATCTCTTTATCAAGGTCGTTTCACAGAGCTGAAATTTAACTTCTCTCAAAGAGGAAAAATCAAGAATGCACAAAATCTGAGCCAAATATGGAATTATTTCCCTGTAAAATGAATCTTTTGCATTTTATCATGATATTGTTGGTAGTATAACACCATAGAATGATTTTTAAAGCACCTGTTTCTCACTAATGCTTGCCTACAAAATCTTTTACTCTCAGATTACTTCTTTAACAACTCTAGTCATTGTTCACTGGGTTGTCCAGTTGGACAGTTTCCATGTTGTCCACATTGTCACCTCCTCTTTTAACTTCCTTTACCACGTCCTCTAAAACCACCTCTTAGTCTTTATAATTTGGGGCTACCTTGGTATTCTAAACTGGGATGGGTGGCGGTCCGCCCCCCTTTATTTGTTTTCAGTTAAGCTGAAAGTTTTTTCTCTGTGCTTTTCTTAAAGCATCAGTATTATGGCTATGTCAGTTAAAAGCTGCTCTTATTGTTGTTCTTTTAATTAAACTTTTTGTTTTAATCTGTTTATCAACTGTGTGCACTCAGGGACTGAAAAGTCCCCTTTGAAATTATAATCTGGCAAGGTTTTTTATTGTCTCTTGAATCTTTTGAATGCATAATCTCCAGTTTAAGATCCCCGTGTAGTTTTAGGATTTCAGTGATAATTAAGTTACCTGAAAATCCGTATTTTTATGCCATCGTGCACATATTTCTGTTAAATCAGAGCTTTTTCTCTGTTCTTCCCCCATTGTTCTTTGTTATTTTTCTCTTTTTAGTTTTCATTATTGCTAATTTTAGATCCCCTTGTAATTTTAAGACATCCTTTGTATCTAATTTGCCCAAAAACCCATGTTTTTTATTTTTTATTCCATCTATGACAGATCATACCTGCTCCTTTTACATAGTTCTCCATAAACTTTACCTCCCCTTCTAAGTCAATTAGTTTACTTTGTTTCTTCCCCATTATGTTTTATGTTAGTTTAATTATAGTATAAATGTCCCAGATAAAAGGTCACTGGCATGAGACTTTAAGGAGAGGACATTAACACGGCCTTCTACTGCAACTAATTCGCAGCGGTGTTAATTTTCTGGAATGAAATCCGACCTGAATCTCCAAAGTCACCAGTACGTAGTTTTAATCTGGGCAAAAGAAAACACAGGACTAGCAGAATCCTGCTATGATTCTATTAAAATGCTTAGTCCTCCATACACACACAACACAGTCACACAGTTAGTTTCAGGTACCTTGTAATTTTTCTAAGTTAACTTGGTGTTATTTTATGAGCTCAATTTACTCCGTTCTTTTTACTTTTATAGCGCTTATTCTATTCCCTCGCAGGGGAATAACCCTTAGTCGTTTTATTTGGCCCCCTTCTTGGCGGGGCCCTACCTTAATTTGTCACTATTCCTTTCACGGTGGAATAAAACCATCCGAATGCAGCGTCCTTACCGGCGACGCACTACCAACGACTGTTAAGTACTTTTCCTATGAACTGTATTTTAAAACTGTCTCACCTCGGAGTTGACTTCTTGGTGACTCTCTGGACCCTGTGAGAGTCACCCCGCGCCGAGGAAGGCATAACCCACTGGCCAGGGAATTCACACACACCGGGACTTTCAGCCACTCCGGCTAATGGAGGCTGTGCAGCGGTGCTTCGCTCGACGTCAGGCTTCCCCCACGGATCCCAGAGTCACTGTTAAAGCAAAGAGAAATAAGGTTATTGAATTAATCCGGCTACGAAGGACCAATAAATGTTAGGTATTATTTAGTCAACTCAGAGGTAAGAACGATACAGTCAGAGTTACTTGTGACAAGGGTAGCCCACTTTGCAGTGAAACTACAAAGTTTTTGACACCCTATCTCTTTATTTATATACACAGTTCAACAGACAGTTCAGACAGGGTGTGTGTGTGAGACGGAAAGGAGGCTGGTTCACACAGAGATAACAATGATCTCACACACACAGGGAGGAAGGCATAGTGCAGGTGCCTTCCAACCCAAGGTTTTTACATGAGTGATAACAAGTTTTTGCACCCATCCAACATTAACAAACACCTCCACTTTGGTCTCATTAGTCCAAAGGACATCGTTCTAGAAGACTAACGGTTCATTCGGATGCAATTAGCAAATCTAACTCATGCAGCTAAGAGGATTTCTGCTTCAACCCTTCCACCCAATGTTTACTTGTTCAGTCTTTTTCCATTTGTCCTGTGATGAAGGTTAATGAGCTAACTGAGCTCTGTAGCATCTCAGATGGAGCTCTTGGGGTTTATTTGACAGTTTCTCTGAGCCTTGCTCAATCAGACCTTGGGGAGAATATGATAGGACGTTTATCCCTGGGAGATAAAACACTATCCATCTGTTAGTAATCTTCCTCTGTGGAGAACAATGGACTTTAGATTGTTTGGAAATTGCCTTATAACTCTTTCCAGACTGATTAGCAGCAGCAGTTGCCTCTCTGAGGTCATTGCTAATGTCCGACGGCTTAAACAGTAGGTAAGAATACGTGAGCCGTGTTTATTTCTGTATGGAATAGACCGTCATGCATTGCGGCTTAAAGCCTGCAGATTTTGACAGAGCAGTTTGACTCTGAAGTGTTTGCTGATATTCTGAAAGTATCTCAGCATTACTCTGTACACATCTCAGCCTCTGCTGCTGAACTGCAGGATTTATGAAACTGTTTGTTTCTAGGAACATTATTTCTGCATATGTTTCCACACATGTCACACAAATAGGTATTTTGAGACTCTTGCTTGTCATAATTACTGCCTTATTTGTTTAGAGGCGCTATAGGGGTGACGTAAGAGCTGCAGGAATGGAACTCATATTTATATTATGGAGGCAGATGACGCGAACTAACAGATTTCAGCATTTTTCTTCCACACTCACTCAGTATCGGTAAGAATCAAGACTTGTCCTGGAAATCTCAGTAGGAAGACGTCTGGTTAAATTCAACCACAGATAAATTCTGTGCTGTCATTTAAAGGTTTAAGGAAGAAAAACTGTGATTGTATGTTTTCTAAACTAGATTTTGTGTCTCCTGGTTTGTGTTTCACAGCGAGGAAGGTTACATCCCAAGTAACTATGTAACAGAGAAGACGTCTGGAAACCTGGTGCAGTATGTGTAAGTGGGTTAATCGTTTCCTGGTACAAAGTTAAAGTATGCTGCTGATTCCATCTAATAGTCTCTGCATTCTTGATTAGTCATTAACTTTAGAAACTCACACTGATTAGAGCTGCAATAACAGTGGGCTGTAAGGCCCATCAGAACCTCTTATTTAATGCATGTAAAAGTTCACCTAAATGACAACTTGTCCAGTCAGACTGTAGCTATTTTAGTGGAACTTGCCATTATTTTGAGCTGATATAGATATATATAGATAATATAAAAGCCTGCAGACAAACCAAGGCAGAAATTTTAAACACCCAGCTGCACCTAACCAGTGTGTATTAGACCGTCGGCTGTTTAGCGTTTTATCCAGGTAGGTTTGGCAGATGTAAGGATGACCAGGTAGAAAACGCCTTGTGACCACTGTTAAGCACAGTGGAGGATCTGTGATGCCGTGGGCTGGGTTCTCTGGGAACCTTGCTAGTGCAGGACATCATGAACCGGAACATTTTGAATGGACATCTGGTGGACTGTAAATGGGTCATCACTGGGTCTTTCAGCAGAACATTTTGGGCAAATCGACACATAAATGATTCACCAGACACAAAATCATCCTTCCGCCGTGAACGCCTGGATCAACATGACCTAAATTCCTCAAATAAGTAACAGCAGGGTTGCCAATAATTTTGACACAGGTGTTTCTTATTAAAATCAATTATTTCCTAGTGCTGGCTTTTTTCCCTACTCCTTAAAGGTCCTTCTTGAAGGTTTTTCTTTAAGTTTCAGTGAGATTAAATTCCTGGTTTTATTTTTTATTTAACTGATCAGGATAAAAATGTTCTTCAGTTAAACATTCAGTTAAACCCCATACAGACTTAAATATACCAGTTGCCTTTTGATGGTTAAGAAAATATAAACACCTTGCTTTGTATTTACACAAACGTCTGCTAGCATCAGGCAGTTAACATTTAAGCTAGCAGAACAGTCTTTAAGTTCATGAACATGTTTGCCAGTAGATGGCAGTAACTGCTTTGATAAGTTGGTGCCTTCATGGCACTTTTCAGGTTTGGCCCTTCACACCAAAAGCGTGCCTATATCTATTTATTTAAATATTGGCTCCACCCTGTTGCCTACTGCTGTGCTAAATCTAGATCTTAGAATTTCCCCCTGCTGAACTCATTTATTTACAATGAACAAGTCCTTCCTCTTTGTTGCCGGTTAGTTTGGTTAATCTCAGGTTAATTTTTTTTTTTTTTTATGACAGTGCAGATAAAATATTGTTTTTAAATATATTGGTTTTAGTGTAAAAACTACAAATATGAACCTTCGTGTGTCTCAATCACACGGAGACGGTTTTTTGCTTTAGTATCACTCTTTACACTTATTTTGAATTTAAAAGTGCATCATGCATTCATTTTATTAAAAAACTTTTATTAACAAATGTAAATTAATCTATCTGATTAACTGCTTTGTTGTCTCTCAGTGGAACGGCAACATAGCAGTCCTATTTTGACCCATGACCTTGAAGTTTAATGCTGTGGAGCTGTTTTTGTTTCAGATGGTTCAGTAAAGATGTAAACAGAAACATGGCCGAGGAGCTGCTGAGGAAGGAGGTTAGTCTTGCTTCTTGGTATTCAGTTTCTACTTCTTTGCCTCTAATTCTTCTCTTTTCTTTTCAAGCTGACGCTGTTCTCATACACAAAAACACCCGACCTTCTTGCAGAACTCGTCTTTAGTCAGTCGGGTGTCAAGCAGCTACGATTTAAATCTCATTAGTTAAACTTCGGATTGTTTAGCTGTTGAACAGTGTGATGCAACTGGTTTTAAATTAAATAAATGGATACAAAACGTAAAGCTCTTGTTATGTGTGTCTTTGTCGCCCCCTGCAGGATAAAGAAGGAGCCTTCATTGTGAGAGACTCCAGCCATCCTTTAACCTACACTGTGTCTCTTTACACCAAAACCAGATCAGGGTAATTATCTATATTGGTCTTTTAAACTTTAGCAGAGGCACAAACTCTTAGCCTTATTAAGGACTGGGTTTATACTGGTTTTCTCTGGTTTAGATTTGCCTTGTTTGAGCCGGTTGTGCTGTATTTCAAAATGGATTTTGGACAAGTCTTCTTTTGATTAATTTGAAATGTTTTTGGCTTTTTAGGTCATTTTTTGGTGTTTGCCTTTGGAGTTGTGATTCGACTGGATTTGTTTTTTACAGTCTTGCTTATGTACTTAATAGTTTTTTTCTTTTGTAATTGTTTTAAAACTCTTTTTTAAACATTTGTATTTAGTCTGTTTGATTACTGGATTTGGACTATTATGGGATGGTTTTTACATTTTGTTTTTTCTGATATTGTTTTTGGAGCACATCTAAGAACCTTTCCTGTTTCTTCTCTTTGTTTTCTTTATAAATTGACTCCACCAGTTTGAGATGGGAATTGTTTTTAAATTTATTATAAAAGTAATAATCATCATCACAACCCTTGAACATTTTTACAGTTTGTCACGTGGAAACCATAAAGTTTAATGTATTTTATCGGGATTTTTATGTGTTGGATCAAAACAGAGTGATGCACAGTATTGAAGTAGAAGGAAAAATAATACATGGTTTTCAACATTCTTAGCAAGAGTATTTATATTCAAAGGTGGTTCTACAAAGTTCATACTTAGTAGAACCACATTTTGCTGCAGTTACGGCTGCATGTCTTTTGGGATTTTGTCTCAACCAGATTGCATATCTAAAGACTGAGATTTTCAAAATTATTATTCACAAAACAGCTCCATTTCAGTTGGTTTGGGCAGCGAACATCTGTTAAAACCAGTTCTCAACTTTCCCACAAATTCCCATCTGGATTTAGGTCTGGACTTTGACTAGGCCACTCTAACACATGGCTGTGCTTTGACCTAAACCATCACATTTTAGCTCTGTCTGTATATTTCAGGTCTTTGTCCTGCTGGAAGGTGAACCTGTGTTTCACTCAGCCTTTAACAGGTTCTCTCCTAGGAGTGTCCTCTACATAGCTACATCCAAAGAAAACAACCCCACAGCATGATGCTGCCACCACTTTGTTTTACAATTAGGGATATATTCAGAATGATGCGCAGTAATAGTTTTCCTTGACATGTCTTCGTAGGTCTGCAGGTGGTTCATCCTCTCTTCATGTTCAGATGATGGATTGAACAGAGCTCTGTGAGGTGTTCAAAGCTTGAGATGTTGTTGTAGAACCTAACCCAGCTTTAGACTTCTCAAAATCTTCCTTCCTGACCTGTCTGTGTTCCTGTGTCTGCGTGATGCTGTTTGTTCACTAATGTTCTCTAACAAACCTCTGAGGGCTTCACAGAACAGCTGCATTTATACTGAGATTATGTTTCACACAGGTGGACTCTGTTTGAAAATGAAATGACTTCTAAATCTATCTATTTGGAGTGGATTTTATTTGAGGATGTCAAAGCAAAGGCGGGTGATCTATCATTCACTTTTTCCTTCACAATTACAGGGGTTGGACAATAAAACTGAAACACCTGGTTTTAGACCACAATAATTTATTAGTATGATGTAGGGCCTCCTTTTGCAGCCAATACAGCATCAATTCGTCTTGGAATGACATATACAAGTCCTGCACAGTGGTCAAAGGGATTTTAAGCCATTCTTCTTGCAGGATAGTGGCCAGGTCACTACATGATACTGGTGGAGGAAAACGTTTCCTGACTCGCTCCTCCAAAACACCCCAAAGTGACTCAATAATATTTAGATCTGGTGACTGTGCAGGCCATGGGAGATGTTCAACTTCACTTTCATGTTCATCAAACCAATCTTTCACCAGTCTTGCTGTGTGTATTGGTGCATTGTCATCCTGATACACGGCACCGCCTTCAGGATACAATGTTTGAACCATTGGATGCACATGGTCCTCGAGAATGGTTCGGTAGTCCTTGGCAGTGACGCACCCATCTAGCACAAGTATTGGGCCAAGGGAATGCCATGATATGGCAGCCCAAACCATCACTGATCCACCCCCATGCTTCACTCTGGGCATGCAACAGTCTGGGTGGTACGCTTCTTTGGGGCTTCTCCACACCGTAACTCTCCTGGATGTGGGGAAAACAGTAAAGGTGGACTCATCAGAGAACAATACATGTTTCACATTGTCCACAGCCCAAGATTTGCGCTCCTTGCACCATTGAAACCAACGTCTGGCATTGGCATGAGTGACCAAAGGTTTGGCTATAGCAGCCCGGCCGTGTATATTGACCCTGTGGAGCTCCTGATGGACAGTTCTGGTGGAAACAGGAGAGTTGAGGTGCACATTTAATTCTGCCGTGGTTTTATGTTTTTTGGATACAATCCGGGTTAGCACCCGAACATCCCTTTCAGACAGCTTCCTCTTGCATCCACAGTTAACCCTGTTGGATGTGGTTCGTCCTTCTTGGTGGTATGCTGACATTACCCTGGATACCGTGGCTCTTGATACATCACAAAGACTTGCTGTCTTGGTCACAGATGCGCCAGCAAGATGTGCAGCAACAATTTGTCCTCTTTTGAACTCTGGTATGTCACCCATAACGTTGTGTGCATTTCAATATTTTGAGCAAAACTGTGCTCTTACCCTGCTAATTGAACCTTCACACTCTGCTCTTACTGGTGCAATGTGCAATCAATGAAGACTGGCTACCAGGCTGGTCCAATTTAGCCATGAAACCTCCCACACTAAAATGACAGGTGTTTCAGTTTCATTGTCCAAACCCCTGTATATCTACTTTATGTTGGTCTGTGACAAAATGTGAAAAAGATAAAGAATATGAATACTTTGTTACAGCATTGTTTTGGGGATTTTTGATTAGATGCTTGAAATTAAATTTATAGTTATGTTTTGTCAGATGATAGCAATATGTATATATAAGCAAAAGGAACTACTGTGTGAAGTAACTTTCCTCTGTGTACATATTTTTTTTATTCACAGAATACAGCAAAATCTTTTTATTAATTTCAAATTACATTAAACCTTTGTCAATTTACCAAATATAGTTTAAAACCAGTATTTCAAAGGGATTAATTAATCTTTATGTTGTGTTAAAGTAAATAAACGGTTTACTCCTTTAAGTTAACTTCAACAGTTCATCACAACGTTTTGGTGTTATTAACATAAAAGTTACTGAAAATGTGTACTTTGCTGCAAGGAGAAGCCTCTCATCCATTGTTTTATTCTGTTTTTAGGGTAGGAGGTCCAATTATTAAACATTATCACATTAAGGAGACTCAAGGCACACCCATACAGTTTTATCTGGCTGAGAAACACCTGTTCAACTCCATTCCTGAACTCATCGAGTACCACAGACACAATGGAGCAGGTAACAACACCCATAGTATCAATATTCCTAACAAAATACCACTCAAACTGTGGTTATGAAGGGATATTTTCCTCATGAAATGTTCTTGTTTTTGCTGGTTTATGCTCATAAGAGGTTGCTTTAGGAAGCTGCTCTAACTTTGTAGAACCAGATCAGTTTGAATTCTGACACAGTTTAATTTGAGAATCACATAAAGGTGATAAAGGTGGACCAAAAGGAGGCAACAATTAAAATATTTTGGACATTTTCTTGAACTTTCACAATGTCTTGGCCTGCATCTGCACAAAATGTCAAAACTGTGATGACAGTAGACTGACATCAGTATTAATTGGATCTGGGTGTTTAAGCTTGTCCACAACTAAGTCAGCTAAATCAATTATAATTTTTTTTTATAGTGGTACACAGGTTCCTGATCAGAACTGAACCATTTCAAGTTCTATACATCTAGCTTAGGTCAGTCGATGTACCCCTTTTGCCAAGAACCCCCAGCCCACGTCTTAGCCTATGTTACCATACTAACTAATAGTAGAAACAGTTTCTTCCTCCAGGCTTTTTCTTTGATGAACACTTGACAGACAGTTCCACCAGAGTTCACTTGTGTATATATGTATTTTAAATATGTTTTATATTTATTGTAAAATATAGCTCCATTTATATTGGGAAAAAAATCTTCACTGAGAGCAAATGTACCGAAGTCAAATTCATTGTTTGTGTGCACTAATTTGGCAATTAAGCTAATTCTGATATTTAGCATGTGTTACCATACAAGCCAATAATATCTCAGCCATTGTTTCCATATTAGCTTATTATATATTTTAGTGTATTAGCCTGTGATATGCTTTCCTATACTCTCAAAGCCTGTGCTATCAGCTTACACAGTACTATCTTATGCTCACGCTGTGTTAATCTATACCATATTTTTTTATATTCAATGCCCTTTAGCCTGTACTATGCTTGCTGTCCAATGCTGTATTAGCCATTGTTATCTTTACTTATCTAAACCAATGCTATGCTAACCCATTATGTTCATTGTTACTAAACACTGGCATTACATTTAAGTTTATATGTTATATTATTTTACTTTTTGTGAATACCTTATGGTCTATTTAACTAAACACTAAAAGGTAAACATTGAAAACATGATTTACTGTGAATTAAAGAGAAGCTGTTATTCTTAATATTTGAATAACAGCTAATAAGTCACATCTGTTGGAATTGGGTCTTTTTCAGGTCTTGCTGCCAGGTTGAGATATCCTGTAAGAAAGCAAGACAAGTCGGCTCCGTCAACAGCGGGCTTCAGCTATGGTGTGTACTAACCCAACCAGAGTATTTGTTAAGGTTTATGTGGTACTAATGACCTTTATTTGAGATTTTAGTAGACAAAGAAGGGCTCAGAGCAGCAAGAAAAAGGGTGAACACATGCAGTAAACGGCCTTGACCAGGAACTGCACCCAGGATAGTCCTGTCAAGAACTGTTAGCCACTGTTTATTTGGTGCCTACAATGCAAAAAGAACCCCCAGATTATTTTTACCTTCACCTGCAGCTCTGCTTTTCATCTTACCCTTGAGCTGTTGTCTGTGCAGAGATGTGGGAGATCAACCCAAACGAGCTGACCTTCATGAAGGAGCTGGGCATCGGTCAGTATGGCCAAGTGAGGCTTGGCATGTGGAGGGCTCAGCACAAGGTGGCCATCAAGGCCATCAAGGAAGGAGCAATGTACGAGGAGGACTTCATTGAAGAGGCCAAACTCATGATGTAAGAAAGAGTAAACTGCAATGTAAAAAGCAAAATTGGAAAACCACAAAAACTACTTTTTCGTAGAGGAAGGAAGAGAAAAACTGGAGAAAGTTAACATATTCTTAAATTATGTCATCTAGTGGTATGTTAAAGGAACTGCCAATAAAAAAACTATTATGAAATGCTAATATTCTGGTTTGTTCAAAAATGGAGAACCTAAAACAAGCAGTTTTGAATAGTTTAAACTGGCAAATATTTGAACCTTTGCCTTTAAAACCTGCATTTTCTTAAGACGAGCTGGTCATTCTTGTGCACACTCTCCAGGAAACTGTCCCACCCCAAACTGGTGCAGCTGTATGGTGTATGCAGCCAGCAGAAGCCCATCTACATTGTCACAGAGTTCATGCAGCAAGGCTGCCTGGTGAACTTCCTCAGGCAGAAGCGAGGCAGTTTCAGCCTGGGGTCCATGCTGAGTATGTGCCTGGATGTCAGCGAGGGTATGGAGTACCTCGAGACAAACAGTTTTATCCACAGAGACCTGGTACTGTTCATCCTTCATTGATTCTGATTCGGTATTTGCACCACTGCAGCTTTTTACCTCCGAGATGTATCAGTTCTGTCAGACATTTATGAATTGATCTTTGTTTTCTGAAGGCTGCTAGGAACTGTCTGGTGAATGATGCTCAGGTGGTAAAGGTTTCTGACTTCGGGATGGCCAGGTATGAGTCCATGTTCAGTATGATTATAGTTAGGTTTTTTTCTTTTTTTTTTACATCTTAGAATACCTTAAACAAATCCATGAAATGCTGCCTTTCCAGATACGTCTTAGACAACCAGTACACCAGCACAAAAGGCGCTAAGTTTCCTGTGAAGTGGTCTCCTCCAGAGGTCTTTAACTACTGCAAATTCAGCAGCAAGTCGGATGTCTGGTCGTTTGGTGAGATTGTTTTAGCCATGCATCACACACTACAGACTTGGTTTCTTACTCGAACCAATACGTATAGAGTTCTATGAAGATCATCAAACTAATTTTTATGTCAGAGAAACATAACCTGGAAAAATACAAAAAGCAGTTTTCAAATGATGGTTTCATCACGAAAAAAGCTATCCAAATCATCCTGGCCACAATGTGGTAAACAGAACCGAATTACTGGTTGTGCCAAAATGTAATCATTTGAGGTATGTCCAGGGGTGAAAGTAGTTTTAAATTCTTGCCGGTACTTAGGGGCGGAGCTAGAGGGGGGGGCTGAGGAAGCACTGGGTGTATACATATATATATATATATATATATAGATATAGATATATAGGTATATATCTATCTATATATATATATATAGATAGATATATAGATATCTATAGATATATATATATATATATATATATATAGTCAGTCAGTCATTTTCTACCGCTTATTCCATAGTGGGTCGCGGGGAGCTGGTGCCTATCTCCAGCAGTCTATGGGCAAGAGACGGGGTACACCCTGGACAGGTCGCCAGTCCATCGCAGGGCAACACACAAACAACCAAGCACACACTCATTCATACACCTAAGGGCAATTTAGAGTTACCAATTAACCTAACAGGCATGTTTTATATAGATATATACATATATATACGTGTGTGTGTGTATATATAAAATGTGTCGTTATATTTACATCTGTCTGTCTGTCTGTCTGTAAAATGATGATATATTAGTTTATCTAATAACAACACACTAGCTCAACAAATGTAGATCGACTTCTCCGAAACACGATGTTTGAGCTTTCAGGGTTACCGTAGTTCCCCTGTGGCGCGAGCACAGCGCGACGGTTCCGAGCCTGCAACAAGCACACGCCTTTTTTGCCGCGTGAGCGGCAAGGAGACGCTGGGGAAACCGTATCTGATGTGGAAACGCGAATCGACGTAACAACGGCTCACTTTCACCCTGGGTATATCTACTTTGCAGAACTGTTTTAATTCAAACATACTGGGTGGTTTTCGAACCTGAACTGCCAGTTTACAGTCATGCCATTGCATCTCAGTTAGATGTTGTCCACGCTTTTACAAGGTCACTAAAAAAAAATCCTCTTGTTTTCTTTTTGTTTGGTTTTTGTATTCATCCTGAGGTGGATTTGCTGGTGTGCTATTGATCATTGTCCTGCTGCATAACAAAAGTCTGAAAATCTCCATCAGGATATCCTGGTGTAGAGCAACCAATTCTTGGTTCCATGAGCTGTGACAATTTAGCCAGATCAGCAGTAAAAAAATATAAATAAAATAAAAATAAACAGTAAAGTAACCCCAGACCATCACTCTACCACCTCCATGTTTCACTGTCAGCATGCTGTTTTAGTTATACGATGAAGGTCTTTTTTTGATATGCTTTTTTACACAAGCCCAGGTAGGGCTTATTTTGTTTTTTTTCCCCTCATTAAATCAAACCATTATTTGAAAACAGCTTTTTTGTGTTTACTTGGGTTATCTTTGTCTAATATAAAAAATATTTTGATGAGCTAAAACAAGAAAATGTTACAACAAAGAAAAAACAAGAAATCTGTAAGGGTGTAAACACTTTCTCTGTTCATCTCTGCTGAAGACATAACCTGTTTGTATTTGTGTGTCCAGGTGTGTTGATGTGGGAGGTGTTCACTGAGGGCCAAATGCCATTTGATCAAAGTCTTAATCACGAAGTTGTTACCATGGTAACTAATGGTCATCGGCTGTACAGGCCTAAAAAGGCCACGCCCGCCTTGTATGACATCATGCAGCTCTGTTGGAACAATGTAAGTGGGGGGGGAGGGGGGGTCTGTCTTTCAGTCGCTTATTTTCAGTTAGTTTGGTAGGGGTGCATTTATGGAAAAGTAAGATATTGGCCTGTTCCCTAATTTACAAAACATTTTATGCATTTGTCATTAGCTCTTGATTTTGTGCCCTGTACCGCCTCAGTGTCTGATTTACACAGCAAATAACAGAAATAATGCGCTGGTGCAAACATGATCACAAAGTTCAGCAGGTGTGGGAACACTAAACGTGATTTTGCTACTAAGACATTGGGGCTGGAAAAGGGATTTAAAGTAATTTATCCCAGCAAGGTGTAAGCCACACTGTTAAGAACATCTGGCGAATCAGGTAGCAAATACGTTTGGGATGTTGTTCCTGAGTGATCTGGATGTGTTTGTTAAAGACGATGGAGGGATTCCTTTCTTCAGCTCATCCTTTTTGAGATAAAAAATGCACAGAATGAAGTTCAAATGTATAAAAGTTTAACACGTAGTCAACACAAATATGTGCTGAAGTAATTAATGTGATATATTTGCTGAGTTTCAAATAATTCTGAATATTGTCACCCACAATGTGACCAGTAAGCAGACTAGAATGTCCTTAGTTTCTCCCAAATGCGCTGCCTGATGAGGACGGGTCTTATTTAGGTCATTCACTGAGTTATTTTTACTGGTTATTAACCTTTGAACCTTTGGTCTATTTTATCAATGCTTGACTTTAAATGTAAATCAGTAACAACGGATGTTTTTTTTAATCGTTTGCTTGTAAATGATGGAAATTCTTTTTAACTTGAACAGAAGATGAATTGTTCCTGTTTTCTTTGCTCTATGTTGGTTTTTGTCAAAATTACCACCAGCTTTAAGTTGACAGTAAATATTTCACATGATGTGTTGCAACTTTATTAGTGCCAGATGCTTTTTGTTTTGTTTTTTTACTCTTGCTGTAGTTTACATAAACAAGCCTAAAAATGTGCATTTTTTCTCATTAACATCCTACATCCAACACATATTATATTCTGAATAAACTGCAGAATCACATGGAGAAACTCACAATTTGAGGTGCAGATCTTTCATTGCAAAACCTTTGTGAATTAATGAGTGTTTTGCAGGTACAGTCCTTTAATAGATTGGGCCCTTTTATTTAAATTTGTTGTTTATTTGTATTTATTTTGTATTTTGTATGTGTTTTATATCATGTTTTCCACTACTCTATGTGTTTCGAAACCAACATCTTTTCTCAATCTGAGTCACATGCCAAATGTTTTAATCACGCTTAAAGTCATGGAAACTTCCCTTTTTAGAAATCGCTTTATTAGAAAATATCAGTGAACAAACATTATTGAAACTCTAGTTCCTGGAAAGTCTTGGTTCTGCTTTTTAGGGCGCAGCTAGTTGATTCCCGGCCTCCCATCTGATGAGTTCAAGTTCATGCAGAAATTCTAGTTGGAGTCATTAAAACAATTTTAATTAATTGAGGAACTGACTACCTCCAACACTTAGAACCTCTTCAGTACCAGTTTCTTCCACATAAATATGTGTGGCTCATATTTCAACTTGTACCTTAATTGAAACCTTTAATTATATTGAAAGCTTTTAATTATGCTTTAATCAATTCCACACTGTTCAGCAATATGACAGCAAGAAAAAAAGTTTTATATAAGGTTAAATTTGATTTGATCATCATCGGTGGTGACGTTCAACTGTTCACTACCTCACCTTGCCTTTCTCCCATGTATTTGAATCGGCAATGCACAAATTCAGCAATTTTGACCATAATTATGTTGAAATCATACAGAAAATAAATGTATACAAAAGTCAAGTGCCTCACCTGCTTCCCCTGACTGAACATCACTGATCAGAACACCACCCCGACTGTGAAGTACGGCGGTGGCAGCATCATGTTGTGGGGATGTTTTACTACTGGAGGGACTGCTGGACTTCATAAAATAAATGTCATGAAGAACGTACCTTATGTGGAAACACTGATGCAACGTCTCAAAGCATCATTCAGGAAGCTGAAGCTTGGGGAGAAATGGATCTCTTTAAATATATGACGACCCTATTTGCAAGCAGAGCTGAAAATGTGTGGGTGAGCAAGAAGGCCTTGAAACCCGACCCAGTTACACCAGTACTGTCAGGAGGAATGGGCCAAAAAAACCGCAAACTACTGTGGGAAGCTTGTTGGTTGAGACCCAAAACATTACAAATCTGATTTAATGCTTCATGTCAGAGTTGATAAATATGTTGATTTTTCTCTCAGACGTTTTAAACTTTTTAGATTTAACTCTTGTCTTTTTAGGAAGGGTTTCTGATCTGTTATTTTTCTGTGTGTCTGCAGAGGCCAGAGGAGCGTCCATCCTTCTCTGAGCTTTGTTTGAGGCTCTCCGACGTCTTGGAGGAAGACGTTCTTCCATTCACCTGATCACCCAGACTCCTCGTCCTCGCTGCAGAAAATAACCTGCTCTTCATGTTTGTCTTAACACGCCATTTGTGATGGTGCTGTGGTATTTGTTTCACCACAAAAGGAAGGACAGTATTCTGCAAAGTAACGCTGCTTATTGCATCAGCAACTGACAGCTGAACCGACAAGCCGAACACATCTGCTTATCTTATCTGCTGGATCTGTTTTAGGACGACTAACATGAACTGACGCCATTCAGTAAACGCTCAACAAGCTCTCATCAAGGACACACTGACTGTGGAAGTTAAACCGTGCATACTAACATGTTTAAAAGAAATAAATATTTTTATGAAGCCTAAATTTTTACCTTACACTACACACGTGTTTTAATATACAGGTCCTTCTCAAAATATTAGCATATTGTGATAAAGTTCATTATTTTCCATAATGTAATGATGAAAATTTAACATTCATATATTTTAGATTCATTGCACACTAACTGAAATATTTCAGGTCTTTTATTGTCTTAATACGGATGATTTTGGCATACAGCTCATGAAAACCCAAAAGTCCTATCTCACAAAATTAGCATATTTCATCCAACCAAAAAAAGAAAAGTGTTTTTAATACAAAAAACGTCAACCTTCACATAATCATGTACAGTTATGCACTCAATACTTGGTCGGGAATCCTTTTGCAGAAATGACTGCTTCAATGCGGCGTGGCATGGAGGCAATCAGCCTGTGGCACTGCTGAGGTCTTATGGAGGCCCAGGATGCTTCGATAGCGGCCTTTAGCTCATCCAGAGTGTTGGGTCTTGATTCTCTCAACGTTCTCTTCACAATATCCCACAGATTCTCTATGGGGTTCAGGTCAGGAGAGTTGGCAGGCCAATTGAGCACAGTGATACCATGGTCAGTAAACCATTTACCAGTGGTTTTGGCACTGTGAGCAGGTGCCAGGTCGTGCTGAAAAATGAAATCTTCATCTCCATAAAGCTTTTCAGCAGATGGAAGCATGAAGTGCTCCAAAATCTCCTGATAGCTAGCTGCATTGACCCTGCCCTTGATAAAACACAGTGGACCAACACCAGCAGCTGACACGGCACCCCAGACCATCACTGACTGTGGGTACTTGACACTGGACTTCTGGCATTTTGGCATTTCCTTCTCCCCAGTCTTCCTCCAGACTCTGGCACCTTGATTTCCGAATGACATGCAGAATTTGCTTTCATCCGAAAAAAGTACTTTGGACCACTGAGCAACAGTCCAGTGCTGCTTCTCTGTAGCCCAGGTCAGACGTTTCTGCCGCTGTTTCTGGTTCAAAAGTGGCTTGACCTGGGGAATGCGGCACCTGTAGCCCATTTCCTGCACACGCCTGTGCACGGTGGCTCTGGATGTTTCTACTCCAGACTCAGTCCACTGCTTCCGCAGGTCCCCCAAGGTCTGGAATCGGTCATTCTCCACAATCTTCCTCAGGGTCCGGTCACCTCTTCTCGTTGTGCAGCGTTTTCTGCCACACTTTTTCCTTCCCACAGACTTCCCACTGAGGTGCCTTGATACAGCACTCTGGGAACAGCTATTCATTCAGAAATGTCTTTCTGTGTCTTACCCTCTTGCTTGAGGGTGTCAATAGTGGCCTTCTGGACAGCAGTCAGGTCGGCAGTCTTACCCATGATTGGGGTTTTGAGTGATGAACCAGGCTGGGAGTTTTAAAGGCCCCAGGAATCTTTTGCAGGTGTTTAGAGTTAACTCGTTGATTCAGATGATTAGGTTCATAGCTCATTTAGAGACCCTTTTAATGATATGCTAATTTTGTGAGATAGGAATTTTGGGTTTTCATGAGCTGTATGCCAAAATCATCCGTATTAAGACAATAAAAGACCTGAAATATTTCAGTTAGTGTGCAATGAATCTAAAATATATGAATGTTAAATTTTCATCATGACATTATGGAAAATAATGAACTTTATCACAATATGCTAATATTTTGAGAAGGACCTGTAAATCCATCTCTTCCTTAGCAAGTTTTTGCTGCATCATAACAAAAAAAACCTCCTAAATTGGGACAATTTAGGGATTTAACCTGTTCATCGGTTGGGTTCCAGAGACAGATGTGGGCTTGGATTATTATTTCCAAATGATCCAGCCAAATTCAGATACTCTAAATATCTTTGGATAAAAGTGTTTTATGATACATTATCACATAAATACTTAAGTGAAATATTTAGACATGTTTTACAACTTTTCAACATGAAAACGAGAATGAGATCTTGGTCAGAAACGGGACAAAAAAAAGGATATCTGTCATCTGAGGGATAAATCAGGGTAGAGCTGCTCCTCTGAATCAAAGGGTTCTGCTCAGGATCTTCAGGTGTTGGATCACAATGCTTCCTAAACCTTACCTTTGGAGGTCTTCCAGGCACGTCTCACTGCCGCAGCTAACCCCGAGGCAGACCTGTAACTTCCTTGAAGGACCTTTTGAGTACGTCTCAATAAATCCGAAAATCATTGAAAATTAATTTCAGATATGCAGTTGAAAACGTGACACTCTTATAGATTCAATGCACATAGAGTGGTATATGTAGGGCATTTATTCATTGCTATCCACAAAAGTAAGAATATTACATTTGACCAATAAATTGGTCAAAAAAAGGATTTTTAATGTGAAATGATGTTTTTGCATGTTTTTGGCCTACAGGGAACACTGGTGATTTCTCAGCAGACAGCAGTTGATTTCCTCCACATAGAGTGTAAGCCATTAAAGGTCACTGGTAAAAAAAACTTTTGTTGCTCACAGTGTTGTATCCAAGTGTAATGGAAAGCTTAGTGGAAGGAAAAACTAACAAGGATGACTGCAGCCTCAAAGCGTTGTGAAGTGAAGCCCACTTAGGAGCTTGTGGGATATTCATAAGGAGTGGCCTGCAGCTGAAGTTGGGGCTTCAGGAACCACTACACACAGACGTATCCAGGACATGGACCACAAGTGTTGGACTCCTTGTGGTAAATAACTCCTGAACGAGAGACTGCCAAAAGCCCCTTACCTGGGTTAAGGAGAAAAATAATTAGTTACTGAGCAGTCCAACATCATCTTCTGAGATTAAAGTATTTAAACATTTTTTTGCATTTTATTTGAGAATTAAGATCCCAGAGTCTGGAAGAAGAGTGGAGAGGCACATAATTCATGCTAATTGAAGACCAGAGTGAAGTTTCCACAGTCCGTGATAATGTGGAGATTACATGGTGCAATGTCATCTGCTGTCATGGCAGCCATCTACCAGAACATTTTAAACCACTTCATGCTTCCTTCTGCTGACAAGTTGTATGGAGATGCTGATTTCATTTTCCAGCAGGATGTGGTATGGGCCCATACTGTCAAAGGTACCAAAAGCTGGTTCAATGCCTATGGTGTTGCTGTACTTGACTGACCAGCAAACTGGCCTGACCCAAATCCCAGAGAGAATCCATGGAGTATTGTCAAGATGAAGATTACCTGACGGCAACTTTCAAAGCAACCTGGACTTCCTGAACACCTCAGCAGAACCACAGGCTGATTGCCTCCATGCCACGCCACATGGATGCAGCAATTCTTGCAAAAAGGAACCCCAATCAAGTATATAACGCAGATACGTGAACTTATTTTGTGGCCCACATTTCTATTTTAAAAATCTTATTTTATTGGTGTTAGTTTCTTAGAAGCTAAATTTGTGGTTTTCCTTATCTGTAGATTATAATCATCAAACTGGATAAAAATAAAAATTACACGCTGTGTATTGAATGTATATAACATACAATATAATATCTGAGTTTCAAGTTTATGAATCACATTTTTAAAATACATTAACATGAGCGATCTAGGTGATTTAGATGCATCTGTTTATTTTTATTACCATGGGAACATCTTGTGAGACTGACCTCAGCAGTGTCACATGGGTTAAATCCACAAACCGACCTCTGACATCTGTTACCCAGACACTTTACATAAACATAAAAACTAAGGAAAGGACATCTTTGACCCACCCTTTTCAAAGAAAATTAAACCTTGAAGAAAGTTAATTTCCTCAGCTGGTTCTCTGCTCTCTCAAACAGCTGATTATACCTTTTTTGCCTAGTCACCAAACCACAATTTCCTTGCAAGTTTCAGGAAGTCTGATTTATTGCTTCACTGAAAGCAGAGCAGACAGTTTGACAGAGAGTCCTGAAACCTGGTGAGTTATTTTCAGGTTATAGTTTTCTTATCTTTTTGAATTAATGTCATTCCAACAACATGAAGATGAGAACAATAATTGTAATTTCTGCATTTCTTGTGTTTTCCACTTTACCACGCAGCATCTCATCCTCTATTGACATTCCTTGTGGAAAAGCTAGCATGTGTAGTTTCACCAGAGTGATTAATTGTTTTCTTTTCTTTTTTGTGCAGATAGTGCTAATCCACATTAAAATGGCCACTTTATTAGGTGTGCCTTGTTTGTCCCAGTTTTGACTCTTCAAGGAATAGTTTCAGTTTTGTGTTTGAAACTTCTCTAGGAGATTATGGTCCATGGTGACATGATAGCACCATGCAGATGCTCTAAATTCACTCACTGCACATCCGTGATGTGAGCCTTCTGTTTCACAACTTCCCAAAGAGGATCTGTTGTACTGGGATCTGAATACTGTGGAGGTCCATAGAGTACAATGAAGTCAGTGATGTTTAAGAAATCAGTTTGAGATTATCATGATGCGTTATGCTGCTGGATGGAAACATTGTGCTCATACAGTAAAGGGATTGACATATTATTCAGGAACGTTGTTGATTTTACACTTCGCCCTATGAACATTGTGTATTATAGCACCGCCACCAGTCTGACCAGCTAATGAAGCAGACTTGTTGGATCAGGCGATGTGTTTCCGACCTAGTATTGTTCGGTTTTGTTGGGCCTGAGTGAACTGTCGCCTTCCTGTTCTCAGCAGATAGGAGTGGCACCCTTGTATGGTCTTCTGCTGTTGTGGTTTATCTGCTTAGAGGTTCAACATGTGCATTCAGGCATGGTATTCTGCCTACTTTACTTTTAATGACAGGTTATTTGAGGTATTTTTGCTTCTTTTGCAATAGTATATATATAATAATATATTAAAAAGTCTTGTAAAAATCCCATTTTTATATCCCACTAAATTTATATAGTCAGTCATTTTCTATCGCTTATTCCATAGTGGGTCACGGGGAAGCTGGTGCATATCTCCAGCAGTTTATGGGCAAGAGGCAGGGTACACCTTGGACAGGTCACCTGTCCATCACAGGGCAACACACATACAACCACACTCATTTACACATCTAAGGGCAATTTAGAGTGACCAATTAACCTAACAGGCATGTCTTTGGACTGTGGGAGGAAGCTGGAGTACCTGGTGAGAACCCACGCATGCACGGGGAGAACATGCAAACTCCATGCAGAAAGACCCCAGGCCAGGAATTGAACCAAGGACCTTTTTGCTGCAAGGCAACAGTGCTACCAACTGCGCCACTGTGCAGCCCTAAATTTAAACGTTTACCCAATGTTTGTGCGCACAAACTTGGACAATAATGTTGATTCTGATTCTGTCATCTTGAACCAGTCGCTCCATTTTCCTCTGACATCAACGAGACGTTTTAACCCACACAGCGGCAGCTCACTGCATTTTTTCCTGTTGTGCATGAACATCCCAGCAGATCAGCAGTTTGTGAAATAGTCAGACCATCCCCACTTGGCACCAACAGCGGTGCAACATTCAAAAACCCTGTAATTTTCTTTCAGGTGTAGCTAAAAAAGTGGTCGTTGAGAGTAAATGATCAGAGCTGCCCTCTGCTCAGCGGAGCTTTAATTCAATTCAATTCAATTCAGTTTTATTTATATAGCGCCAATTCACAACACATGTTGTCTCAAGGCACTTCACAACAGTCAGGTTCATACATTCCAATTAATCCTAACCATTGAACAGTGCAGTCAGAGTTAGTTATTTATTCAAATTGGATAAAAAGTTTTTCTATCTAAGGAAACCCAGCAGATTGCATCCAGTCAGTGACTTGCAGCATTCCCTCCTCCCGGATGAGCATGTAGAGACAGTGGACAGTCACTGGCGTTGACTTTGCAGCAATCCCTCATACTGAGCATGTATGTAGCGACAGTGGAGAGGAAAAACTCCCTTTTAACAGGAAGAAACCTCCAGCAGAACCAGGCTCAGTTTGAGCGGCCATCTGCCACGACTGACTGGGGGTTTGAGAGAACAGAGCAGAGACACAAAAAGAACACAGAAGCACTGATCCAGGAGTACTTTCTATGGGAAGGAAAAGTAAATGTTGATGGATGTAACTCCTTTAGTCGTTTCACCTAGAAAGAAAGAACAGATAAACTCTGAGCCAGTTTTCAAGGTTAGAGTCTGAAAGAGAGCACAGTAAAAGCTCAGTCAGTAGCCATGTCTAGGAGAGAGAAAGGGTTAAACACTAAAAGACAGGGCCATGTGGATCATCGGTAGAGGGTGAGCATTAAGTTGTTGCCAGCAGAAGCTCAGACAATTACCCTCTCCAGAAAGGTGTCACAGGTAGATACAAAGTCAGGCCAGGTGTAGCTTCTAGTAAGAGAATAGAGAGAACAAAGTTAAAAGCTGAAATAACAGCAAATAATGCAAAATTGGAGAGTAGTGTGAGAATGTAGCGAAGAGGGTGAAAGTAGTCATTATGTCCTCCAGCAGCATAAGCCTATAGCAGCATAACTACACAGATAGTTTCAGTTCAGATTATTTAGTTAAACGGTGCTTATTTACAACAATGTCGTCTCAAGGAACCCCACAAAGCATCCCACTGATGGTCATTGTTATACTAAAAACTACAAGCATTGGGATACCTTTCTCTGTCAGACTGATTATAACCATTGGAAAAGAGAAGGGGTCACACAGGTAGCAGAAATGGAGGGTGTGTTTGCACCTCAACCATAACTGAGCCGGTTTAGGCTAAACCTGACTCCCCCTTACTCCAACCAACAGTGAGGGAAGAAGATGGAGGTAGAAAATAAGGAAGATAACTCAGGATAACTTAGCCACTCTAACTATAAGCTTTATCAAAAAGGAAAGTTTTAAGCCTAGCCTTAAAAGTAGACAGGGTGTCTGCTTCACGGACCAAAACTGGGAGCTGGTTCCACAGGAGAGGAGCCTGATAACTAAAGGATCTGCCTCCCATTCTACTTCTAGAGACTCTAGAACCACCAGTAAACCTGCAGTCTGAGAACGAAGTGCTCTGTTAGGAACATATGGAACAATCAGATCTCTGATGTTTGATGGAGCTAGATCATTAAGGGCTTTATATGTGAGGAGGATAATTTTAAATTCTATTCTGGATTTAACAGGGAGCCAATGAAGGGAAGCTAAAATAGGAGAAATATGATCTCTCTTTTTAATTTTCAGCAGAACTCTTGCTGCAGCATTTTGAATCAGCTGAAGGCTTTTAACTGCATTTTGTGGACATCCTGATAGTAAAGAATTACAATAGTTCAGCCTTGAAGTAACAAATGCATGGACTAGTTTTTCAGCATCACTCCTGGATAGGATTTAAAATGGAAGAACCTCCATACTTAGAGTCAGATTTGGCATGCAGATGCAGAGTCTGTGGAGGTGCTGCTGTAACATTTAGTAACAAAGAAAAAGCAGAACAATCTGTGTGGTCAGAGCTAAATGGTTGGCTATCAATAACAGATGCCTTTGCTGCTGTGAATATTTATTTTTCATTATTGCATAAAATGCAACCAGAAGATGCTGTTTTAATGTGGACAAACTAGCGTTCTTAACTGTTTTTGATGTTTGACGTCTACAGAACAGATCTAGATTCGGTCACTGCCATCTCCTCTGATCTGATCTGAGAAACTCCTAAGATGACGTCTCAGCAAGCGTGGGGTTTCCTGCCCATAACAGCTCTTCTCCTCTCCCTTCTGTCCGTCCACACGTTTGCCGAGGTGGTGAAGTCAATGTCAGACTGTGACCGCTTTCTTCTTCACCAAACTCCACCACACATTCCAGGCATCCTGGAGGATGGGAAGATCCTTAATCAGAACCGATACAAACCCATTTGCCAGACCTACAAGAACCAGAGGAGATTTGTGACACTCTACGATGTCCAGAACAAGATTCCAGTGTTTTCTGCTTTCAGGTTTGTTGGATCAATCCCCGGGAAGAGGCCCAAAAGTTTCTGGAGGGTGGAACCACAGGTAGGCTTACAGAAGGAAAGATAACTTTATATATCAATAAAAAAGAGAAGGAAACGTAAACTTCAGAATGAAAAGAGACAAGAGGCTGATTTACACAATAGTGATGTCTGTTCTTTGCCTTTTGAATTTATATCTGGTTTCCTTTTTAAAGACACCTTTCTCAACTGTTCTGCTTTTCACAGCTGGAGAGTGAAACTCTACAGAACAACATGGTGCCTAGAGACAAGAACAAGACCTACAACTACCAGGCTGGTGACATCGATTACAGATTCAACGGTACATTTGATAGGGGTCATATATTTCCCAGCTCCTACGCCTTAACCACATCAGACAAACTGTCAACTTTCACCCTGACAAACATTGTTCCCCAAGCAGAGTCCTTCAACAAGGGCAGCTGGAACAAAATGGAGAGGTGCACCAAATGTGTCATGGAAAAGTACTGCATCAACAGCAGTGGCGGTACTGAAGGCTTTGTGGTGACTGGAGCACAACCCAGCTTAAACAGCAAACTTAACAATAGGGTCAACATTCCCTCCACACTCTGGTCGGCCTTCTGCTGCTACAGCGCCACCGCGAAGGCGTGGATAGCGAGCTCGCACTGGGGCGACAACGTTCAAGATGAGTCTAAAGACAAATATCTGGAAACTAAGACCCTGGAAGAACTTCACCACCGACTGAAGATGTCCAACTCTGAGTTTATAGTATTTCCTGGAACACAATGTCCTCTCCAAACAACCGTCACTAAGTTTTACCCAGAAATGATAAACTGCCACTGTCCACCGACTACCAGTGACCCTTTATTTTCATTATCTATCGCATATCCACCCTCTCATCTTACTTTCATCTTCACCTTGTTCATATACTCATATCATCACTGTTTATTCTGCTAAGCAAGACAAATAGATTGAACTGTGACTGTGAAAATCTGTAGCCAATCAGTGCATACCTTTTTCTTTGCTGTGGCAACTTTCTATATTCTTCAAACTGAGCTGCAATTACTATCCTTTTTCAGTAGATGGCACCATCTGAGAAAGTAAAATTTGGTGCAGCCTCTTAATAAATGAATAGATTTATCATGATTTAATTTGAACCATTCAGCAGTACCCCCATCAGATCCAGTGACATAAAAAAGCTGAATGAACTTTAAAGCCACCTGGCTCTGCAGCCTCTGAAGCTCATTATGCTAGCAGACATGGTTCATAAAATAATAAAAAAAAAATGGTCAATGATGAGCATCCTCTTCAAAATAACTCAACAAAAGAATGTCTTCAATCAGATCTGCTGCAAAACGGACCACTACAGCAGATCCTTTCGGTCCAAAACTAGAACTATCTGCATAATTCGCTGAAGAAACTTGAATAATGAGAGATTCTACAACTAATTACCATCTGACATTAAGTAAATAATAATGAATGGAATTCATCAGTCATGATATTAAGGTTACATCATCCCAATTAGAGCTAAGCATCCCTGCTGACTTGGGGCATGAACAAAGAACACCTAAAGGTAACCTGGAGGCTCTGGTATTGACATATTAGTCTCACATCATGTAGGACCGGTGGATTTTGAGGCAGAATATGTGGAGTGGGATAAATATATTAGAACCCTTTAACTGAATTTTACCAAACTCTGGAAATCTGGACCCAAGTCTGTCGTACAGCAATACAGAGACGCACGCACGGGACAAATAACCGTGCACACTCACACCTAAAGGTAGCTCAAAGTAGCCAGTTGACCTAACAGTCATGTTTTTGCATTGTGGGAGGACGCCGGAGTACCTGGAGAGAACCCATAGAGAGGTCCAACTGGGATTTAAACCCAGGACGTTGTTACAGCATGGCAACAGTGCTCACCCACGCAACACCATGCACCCGAGCTAACGTTCAACAAAATTCTTCCGACACAAACTTCTTCAAGTGATTGGATTTAGTTCCATGATGTGTTTTACTGTTCTGTATTGAATTAAAAATAAAGACAGAAGAGAAACAAATGTACTGAAGATTAATAACATAAACTATATTTATACTGTTACTAATATAAACTTTAATGATGTATTCACAGTAAATAAACTTTACTAAATTGTTGTTGTTGAATCATTTTTCTTATTTCTACGCTTGAGCAGAAACAGGAAGGGGCAGCACCCAAACAAACTCCAACATCAACAAAACAACATACCAGATGAGAATGTAGCTGTATAAGGTGTATAAGTATTATTATACCTCTTCTGAGGAAAAATAAACCTCCACACAAATGTAATTAATAACACTGGATCAGCATAGATCCAATTTCTAGGAAAACAAAAAGATGTCCTAATACAATGGCTGAGATAAGAAACTAGGTTTAAATCATGTTAGATTGTAATTCATGTCGTGACTTTGGTCAAACATGACAGGTTGTTTAAGCTTTAAAAGGCAGGTAAAAAAAATTTTTACAAACAAAACCCCAGAAAGAAAACATTTCTGGTGTTCCACAAGGCTCAGTCATGGTACTTTACTCTTTAAATTTTAAATGCTACCACTCCCAAAAATACTACCATATAAAAATTATGTATCTCCATGAGGATGTTTATTGCACCATGGTCCAGATCTCCACAAGACATGGTCTATGATCCTTTATTCTTTACATGCTACCAATTTTAAGAACACTGGTAAAGGATGATAATGTCTCCTACAATTACTGTTTACAAAGATGATGCACATTTTCACATTTTTAAAAAGTTTAAAGTCTGATGATCTAACATCTATTCACAACTCATCTATTTTAACAAGGATAATTACTGGAGCTCCAGAAACATATTTAGGGCTGAACACAGTCAAAAACAAAATGTTTGCTGTTTTTGTTTCATACATTTTACCAAAAAGATGCATGTTGCACTATATAAATATAGATTTTTTTAAGAAAGCGCATAAAAAAGTAATATGGTTACTTCATTAACTTAACTTGGTCCGGCCATATGCTACAAGTCTTACATGTGTATTTGCTTACAGATCATCAGATGCTACGTTTTAACTTCTCCCCCAATCAGATCCACTTCTGAGGACGTTTCGAGTTACGATGGTCTTCTCCCAGGAACAACCTCCAAGCCAGAGGTTCAACTAAAACTGTTTGAGTTCAGAGGCAACTTGAATAGTTTTATATCCCAGCAGGCCAACAGTCCATCAGTTTGTATGTGACATGGCTATGTGTGTTATATGTGCTGCTATAATGAGCTTAGATAAATCAAATAGCAATCAATACCGTACTGTTTAATTTGTATTGTATTGCACCGACTACGCCAAAACAAATTCCTTGTATGTCCAAAAACGTACTTGGCAATAAAGCTTTTCTGATTCTGATTCTGATTCTGATCACAGCTAGGTTTGTTTAACTTATATTTCCAAAGAACTATTTGTTGAGTCATCAAGATAAGGGCTGTCTTTTTAAACACCTTGTCATATATTACAGAAACCTAAACTATCGCTTCAAGTGCAAATTAATATTTCAGCTGTGCCAGCACCATATGATTTATCCAGCTAAACAAAGAACTTGTTTGATTGAGGTCGATGAACTCTGCAGCGTCTCCATCAGAGTACAAAAGGAGTTCAGCATGTAGAGGCTGAGTGAATGTGGTCTGGACTCTGTAGAGGAGAGTCATGGTTCTAGAGACACTGTAGAAAGACAGAATACCTGCTCTGTGGTCCAGGTACACTCCTACTCTCAAGAAGCAAGGACCTGAAAGTGGAGTTTTAACATTGTTGTGCCAGAATGTGTAGCTGTTCCGGTCACAACATAAAGCCCAAGATTTGTCATTGCATCCAAGCAAACATTCATTTAAGCGTCCTGCTCTTTTGATATTCTTGTATGTGACACGAACTCCCCCACGTTTGGCCTCCACCTCCCAGTAACAACGTCCAGTAAGACTCTGTGTATTCAGCACCTGATGCCAGGCAGTGAATCTGTCTGGGTTACTGGGATAATGCTGTTCTTCCTTCATATATGTTGCTTTTGGTTTTTCCTGAGACAGCAGAAGATGCGAGTGAGCTGTGTTTGCATCCAGAGTGATTGTCTTAGAGTATTTTAAGAATCCAGCTCTGGTCGTCGGTTCTGGTTCTGACAGTAAAACATCTCCTTCAGTGACTCTCAGTGAGATGTTTGTCCATGTGTCTCTCAGGATGTCCTGTAGTTTATCTCTGAGCTCTGACACAGCTGCTGTCACATCCTCAAAGTATCTCATAGGACGAATATTGATGCTGGGTGAGTGTGTAGACTCATCCAGCATCATCCAGACTCTCTCATTCATCATTGTTCTTGGGTATTTTAACAGTGCAAACCTCTCCAATGAAGTCCGCAAATAAAAACTGCACATTAAGTGTTCCACCAGGGATAAAAACACTCTGGACCACTGCTATACAACTTTAAAGGATGCATATCATGTCACCAGGGCTGCTTTGGGAGTTTTCTATGACTACTGTTATGAATAACCTTTATTAATATGCTCATAGCTGTTTTTCCCATTTATACCAAAGTGAAGTAAAGTATAAGTTCTAATGTTTCCCTTTTGTTACAATAGGATAAGAATTCTCAAAAACATACAGTACAAGGATAAATGGCCCAAGGTTTGTCATAAATGACCTGAGGCTGGGGTACTGGGGCTGATAGTGGAGCAACCGGTATAACTGGTTTGATTAGAAACCTACAGCACACTTAGATTAAAGATGGACACCCGCTACTACACAATCTAACAGATAAATACCACAATGGTGACACATAGTCTACTGATAATCACTGAGGGAGGGCACATCCATTGCATTGGAGAGCCAGATATAAAAACTATATGTGACCTTCTATCGAGGCTCTTCGTCATCCTCTAACAGACGGAGACGGTCCGAGACGGGAGCCTCAGCACTGATCTCTGTAATCATTCCTCTGCCTTAATTTAGATTAAAACAGCAAAAAGTTAGAAACTGGTTGAGAGTCGTTCCTTTAAGAGTCAGTGTTAGATAAAGTGTGTGATCGTTTCTGGGGTCCAAGTACCGGAGGAACTTCGAGGCGTCTGACCACCAAGAGGGTGCGGTAGCCCACACACTACTCTCTGGTCCATCTCACCCCAGCCTACAGGCGGAAACAAAAATCTTCCAAACCTGTGGTTCAGATTGTTTAAAAGTGGACTGATGAGTCAAAGCAGATGTTACAGGGCTGCTTTGACTGCACAGACTGGACTGTTTTAGTAACTTCAGCCACTGAGTTAAACCAAAGTACAGAGGTGGTGACATCATAGCTCAGTATCTTTGAGGACATGTGTGTCCAGACCAAGACCTTCTGCATATACAATAACAATAAATCTTGGTTCACTTCTCATCTGAGGCAGCTGCGCAGGGATAAGGAAGAGGCTCGCAACAGTGGGGATGGGGCTCTGTATAAGCAGGCCTGGAATGATCTGACCAAGGAGATCAAAGCACCGAAGAGAAGCTACAGTGAGAAGCCAAGGAAAAGTTCCTCAAATGGAGACTCTTCTGCTGTTTAGAATGGCTTGAAAAACCTGACTGCCTACAGGAGACCTTCCCCCCACCCTGAGCGGATATAAGGAGGTAGTTCCCCTTTGTCTCAACAGATCTGTCTAAGCTCTGCTCAGTAATACGTCTGATGTTGAAAACCCGTCTCCCTTATAAGGCTAAATTAATAAAGCTGATTGAATGGTTATCATTGTTCTCTTTCTTTAGAAAAATAAAATTTTTCTTCAACACTCCTCCCACATAGACACTGTTCGGAAGAAGGCCCAGATGAAACTACTTCCTGAGGCAACTCAAGAAGTACAACCTTCCACAGGAGGTTCTGGTCATCACTGCCATAATTCAGTCTGTCCTGTCTTCGTCCATCTCAATGTGGTTTGGATCCACAAAACAGGACAGGTCCAGAATGCAACGAACGATCAGGTCTCCAGAGAGAATCATCAGGGCTGACCTTCCATCAATCGAGGACTTATACGGGTCTAGGGTCAGGAAAAGATCAGCTAAAATCTCTGCAGACCCCTCACAACCTGCACAAAAACTGTTTAGGATTTTACCTCCAGGTTGGCACTACAGAGCGCTGTCTGCTAAAACCAGCTGCCTCAGAGACAGTTTGTTCCCTCAGGCTGTTTCTCTGATGAACACTTCACAGTAGGAGTTTCAGAACAACACCATGCATACCTGGACTGATCTATCATAAAATTCTACTGTAAAGTCAATTGTGTATATATGTACATTTAAAAAGATAATCTTTATTTCCACTATTATATATACTAAAAAAAAAAAAGACTTCACTGAGAGCAAAGTGCACTGGTTGATTATCCAACCAAATGCTTTATTAACTACTCTTCTCCCAGCAGGATTTTAAAGGTGACTGTATGGGTGGTTTTGATTGTGGCCCCACAGACTAACCCAGTTATTCAATGACAGCTGAATCCTTCTTAATGCTAATGGCATTACACCCACCTCTACCTGTAAAACTGAAGTTGGAGTTGTTTTAGCTGCACCTGTAACGCATATCAGCTTCTTCTACTTTATGTGTTTTATGGCGGATGGTAGACCGACTGTAAGGCATATTACCACCACCTACGGGACTGGGGGATGAAGAGAAAATTAGCCCAAAGGAAATATAAATTATTTCAAAAAGATTTACATTCTTTAACAAATGACATAACTAATTTCAAACCAGATGGAATTAAAAAACACTCAAAACAAAAGACTGGCTCAGCACTGCTTTAGGCAGTCTCCTTCCCTGTTCACTGCATTCCATAAAAACATCCTGGTCAGCATATTCTGGCTTGGTTTTGTTAGCACTTGAAGTGATCTGTTTTTTGGCCAGAGAACTCACACTGCCCATTGTCATCAATGGAAAAGATGATTTGAACTTCTGTTAAGAAAAATTTTACTTTGGTTATTAACCGAACAGCGAGTTTAGCTAAACTGAAAAGAAGACCACACTTAGATCAAAAAACAATCACACCAAGTTTGATTAAATGCAAGCTACAGTATATTGAATAAATCAGAAAAAAAGTAGATTAACAATAAATGTATATATCCAAATTACATTTTTTGCTCCGCTTTAATCAATATCAAACCACGTGAATGAGCCAGCTCCACGAACAAAAAGATGCCTGATCATTACATTACACAATCTTTTATATTCTAAAGTAGGCGTGTGGCTAGGTTTAGGAGCTATCACACTCATTGTTGGTGTTTAGTGTCTGGGCCTGCACTCTGACACATAAAGCTGTCATCAGATCTTCATCAGATGTTCCAGGGCCTGCCCCCGTTTCTCCCCAGCAACAACTCCTATAGATAACCTTCAGCTTATCTGCAGCAGAGTCATGCTTTTTCTATTACTCTGACTGTAGATGAATTTCTACAACTACCCGTGTCTATTTATCCTTATACACTTATAAAATGTATGGTTATCAGTAGAAGTTAAGCCTAAATCGATCAAATAACAAATGGGAAAATGCCTTTGCGACATCTGTGCATGTGGAATTTAGCCAGAGGGACCTAGGGGTTAACCTGGGGTCATATAAGCAGAAACGAGTCCATTAAGCATGAACTAGGGAAACAGATGCATTCAAGGAGAAAATACTGCAGATCAGAAAGTCAGCACACTTGTGCACACTTGTGCAACTCTGTGGATATTTGGGTTTTAGGAGGGCGTTTGGCAATAAATATTCATGACTCTACGTGATATGAAAGCTTCAAAGTGTCAATGTAAAGCCTGATGGTTTTGTCTCATATTTCTCCTGTTGGACAGCAATAAATACCTCTACTCACTAAGAATCACAAAATTACTGAGAGGCCACTATTACATCTATTTATGACTTAAAAAATATGATCAAAAGTAAATAATATGCCGAAACCTACCAACAATAAAAGCTAGAATAAGCTTTAGCTAAAAAAAAACGATTTACTCTGACACTCCCTCCTTCTCTTTGCCCCTCCCTTGCTTCCACCACACCTCCTTTCAACTCATCTGGGATCTGAGGCCACTATCTTTTCTTTAGTCCTTTTTCTCATTTAGTTCTATTAGGTTCACCTGCTCCCTCTGCCTTCCTGCCTCCTTGTCTCACCTGTTCTTAGTTCCTCTGATTACCTGCCTTTGTTCTCCCTCAGTATATTAGTTGATTTTGTTTCTTTGTCCTTTGCTGGTTCCTGTGATCACATTACCTGATTTTGCTGTGTTTGCTACGTTCCTACAGTACAACGCAGAAGTTTCGATTGTACTCATGCCTTGCACCTGCGGTGAGTTCTGCTATGTTTTGCTTGTTCATGACTTGTGAATAAAGCTTGAGATCATGATGAAGATGCTGCTGCCAAGCTCTTGCCTGCGCTTCAGTCCACCCCCAAAACCACAACGTGACAGAAAACAAAGTAAAATAAATTCAACAGAGCTGCGTAAACAAGCTGCAAGCTTAAACGGTGCAATTCCAGAACAGTCTTGTGTCGATGTATGTATATGTGCATATGCATATGTTGTTGTATGTCTGCATATAATGTATGAATGGATATAGTTCTATATGGATATATATAGCTGCTGCCATACCCACCACCCACTGCTCACAGACCAAAAGTTTGGACACACCTTCTCATTCAAAGAGTTGTCTTTATTTTCATGACTATGAATATTGTAGCTTCACACTGAAGGCATTAAAACTATGAATTAACACATGTGGAATTATATACTGAACAAAAAAGTGTGAAACAACTGAAAATATGTCTTATATTCTAGGTTCTTCAAAGTAGCCACCTTTTGCTTTGATTACTGCTCCACACACTCTTAGCATTCTGTTGATGAGCTTCAAGAGGTAGTCACCTGAAATGGTTTTCCAACAGCCTTGAAGGAGTTCCCAGAGATGCTTAGCACTTGTTGGCCCTTTTGCCTTCACTCTGCGGTCCAGCTCACCCCAAACCATCTCGATTGGGTTTAGGTCCGGTGACTGTGGAGGCCAGGTCATCTGGCGCAGCACCCCATCACTCTCCTTCTTGGTCAAATAGCCCTTACACAGCCTGGAGGTGTGTTTGGGGTCATTGTTCTGTTGAAAAATAAATGTTGTAGTCACCTGAAATGGTATGGTTTAGTATATAATTCCACATGTGTTAATTCATAGTTTTGATGCGTTCAGTGTGAAGCTACAATATTCATAGTCATGAAAATAAAGAAAACTCTTTGAATGAGAAGGTGTGACCAAACCTTTGGTCTGTACTGTATGTCTCACCTTCAGTAAAACTGTATCCTTGTTTAATTTTTTTAGTTTTTATAATATCACATGTGTAATTCAGAAAAATAAAATAGTTAACTAATTAATAGTCCATCTGTGGTAAATTGGTATGATTTATTTCTTAATTATACTGCATCTTTAAACCCAGAGCTTTATGTTTAGAATCAGCATGGAACATATGAAGTACTTTTGCTCTTTCTACTACGTCTTACTGGAACCAGGAGATATTTTGCTGGTTTATTGAGCAACACTTTGTTCTGTCTACATGTAGAACTAGACTATAGGACTGGCTGCAGCAATGAGATCCGATATGTTGATCTAAAGGACCTTTTAATGTGTTCAGCTACGTTAGGATTAAATGCTTTTATTTTGACTGAAGTAAAGGACCAGATATTTTCACATTATGATGCAAATCCGGTTAGAAGAAGATTGCTACTGTTTTCTATATCAGATCATTTAACTTCACCTGTAGCTCAGGTGAAAGTTTCTCATCATGACCCTGAAGATGCTCATTAGAGTGAACCTCCACCTCATGTCTTGCTGGGTGAATCAGTGATTAGCTGTAACTTACAATTAGCCCATTCCGAGTCAGCATTCAGGTTTTACCGCTATCTTCTCCTGGGTTATACCGTTCGGCGTCCACCTGTTCTTGAACAGACACCCACCAGGCTCCCTCTCTTCGGTTGGCCCTGCAATTGCTCTAAAATGAGTCCTGTTCAAGGCGCTCAGTGTAACTTTTCAGGTAATGAAGGAGGCAGGTTAGGTGGAGCTGGACGTGATTATATGGAACACAATTGAAAAAATCTGATTGTTTTTAAATAAAATTGTAAAGTGAAATGCCATTTTGTGGCTGCATCTTTTTAAGACTTCTAAATTTTGTCTATCAAGAAGTCCGGGGCTATTCAGAAAATATCCGGGGCTTCCGCCCGGGCCTGAGTTATGTATGGAAAATGGGGTAATACTGTGTCTGATGCATTTAATGTTGGAGTCAGGCAGGGAAGTATACCGCCCCCTCCATAGAGTTCAGGCCTTCAACAATTAATAAGGTACTTAGACTTAGACATAAAGTATAATGCCAAAAAGAGCAACATTATGATTGTTAGAAGCAAGGCATTTGATAACCCTTGACGTCTCCTTGTCTGGTGCTGCTCTCAACATATGTAATAAGGTTAAATATTTGGGGCACTACATAAATGATGACCTGTCCGATCAGCGTGACATTTACAGTCAGTATTGTATGATGTATGCGCAAGCTAATATGCTGGTCAGAAAATCTGATATGTGTTCACCTTCTGCAAAAATAGCTCTTTTTAAAGCTTTCTGTACTCCAATATGCACTGCCCATCTATGGCGACAGTACAAAAGAGACAGCATGCAGAAACGTCATGTAGCATACAACGATGCTATGAGGCTACTCAAACTACCTAGATGGAGTAGTGCTAATCACCTGTTTGCAAGTGTTGGTATACCCACATGTCCTCCTGTGCTCAGGAACCTTATGTACAGGTGTATGTGTAGATTATCTGTGTCATGTAATGGCATAATTGTAATTTTAGTAAATCCTGCACTGAGTACAGTCAGATTTACCTCGAGATTGTGGAATCATTGGCATCATAATTTATTTGTGACTCAGTGAAAAATATCACGTGCAGTTGTCAGGGTTTGGACTTTGTTTGTGTTTAGTTACTTTTTATCTTAGATGTTTATATTTAGTGTTTGGGTAGTCGTAGTTGTTTTGGTTACTTCCTCTTACTCCTGATTGTTTATTTCCTCCTAGTGTTTGTTGTCACTCCCCTCGTTCATTGCTCCTTTGGTTATTGTTGCTTTCTTAGTTATGACTTAGTATGGTTTTCTCGTTGTCCAAACAATTAGAAAAACGCGCCTCTGCCCATCTCAGGGCCTTTCCAGTGAGTAACCCCAGAAACAAAGGAAATCTTTACTGAATCATGTGGAAACGATTGTGGGGATCGACTGAAAACAAGAGTACATTGGAGGAGGAATCCCCTTTCTCCCCGGAGAATTTTTCAGGATTTGGGGAAGTGACGTCACGAGAGTGCGGAATTGGCTGAGTGACCGGAGAGGCTGAAGCACCCTCTACGGCCGGGGCGGTGAAATTGCTCAAGGTCTGCTGAAACAAGGAGGCTAGTTGTTCGACTTGCGGATTGGTTTGTTTCTGCTGTTCAAAAAGAGAACAGAGGGAAGAGTCATGAGTTATGATTTGGTGGTGTTGTTCAGAAAGAGTTCTCCTGAATGCTTCTGCTGGATCGGGTTGGCCAGAGTGTTCTGTCATATTGTTTGGAACAGATTTGACCCACATGCAGAAAGCAATTCAGGAGACTGAGTTTAATGGTAATGAGTTTATTTACATGTTCTCCGCATCTATTGCCGATGCTGCTGCCCGTAGCTGCGGCCGTAAGGTCTGCGGTTCCTGTCGCGGCGGCAATCCCCAAACCCGGTGGTGGACACCGGCAGTAAGGGACACTGTCAAGCTGAAGAAGGAGTCCTACCGGCTGTGGTTGGCTTGTGGGACTCCTGAGGCGGCTGACAGGTACCGTGGGGCTAAGCGTGCCGCGGCCTGGGCGGTGGCAGAGGCAAAAACGCGGACCTGGGAGGAGTTCGGTGAGGCCATGGAGAAGGACTACCGGTTGGCCCCGAAGCGATTCTGGCAAACCGTCCGGCGCCTCAGGAGGGGGAAGCAGTGCTTCGCCAACACTGTTTACAGTGGGGGTGGGGAGCTGCTGACCTAGACTGGGGACATTATCGGGCGGTGGAAGGAGTATTTCGAGGATCTCCTCAATCCTGCCATCACGCATTCCCTGGTGGAAACAGAGGCTGGGGACTCAGGGTTGTACTCTTTCATCACCTGGGCTAAAGTCAACGAGGTGGTTAAAAAGCTCCGCGGTGGCAGGGCTTTGGGGTTGTATGAGATCCGCCTGGAGTACCTCAAGTCTTTGGATGTTATGGGGCTGTCATGGTTGACACGCCTCTTCAACATTGCGTGGCGGACGGGTACAGTGCCTTTGGATTGGCAGACTGGGGTGGTGGTCCCCCTAAATAAGAAGGGTGACCGGAGGGTGTGAGGTTGACCGGAGGGTGTGTTCCAACTACAGGGGGATCACACTCCTCAGCCTCCCTGGTAAGGCCTGCGTCAGGGTATAGGAGAGGAGTGTCCGGCCGATAGTCGAACCCCAGCTTCAGGAAGAGCAGTGTGGTTTTCGTCCCGGCGTGGAACACTGGACCAGCTCTATACCCTCTACAGGGTAATCGAGGGTTCATTGGAGTTTGCCCAACCGGTCCACATGGGTTTTGTGGACCTGAAGAAAGCATTCGACTGTATCCCTCGTGATGCCCTGTGGGGGGTGCTCCAGGAGTATGGAATCGGGGGCGCTTTACTAGGGGCCATCCGGTCTCTGTACAAGCGGAACAGGAGTTTGGTTCGCATTGCCGGCACTATGTCGGACCTGTTCCCGGTGCATGTTGGACTCCGGCAAGGCTGCCCTTTGTCACCGGTCCTGTTCATAACTTTTATGGACAGGATATCTAGGCGCAGCCAAGGGCCGGAGGGGGTCTGGTTTGGGGACCAGAGGATTTCATCTCTTCTTTTTGCAGATGACGTGGTCCTGCTGGCCCCATCTAGCCAAGACCTACAGCATGCGCTGGGGCAGTTTGCAGACGAGTGTGAAGCGGCTGGGATGAGGATAAGCTCCTCCAAGTCCGAGGCCATGGTACTCGACCGGAAAAGGGTGGCTTGTCCTCTTCAGGTTGGAGGGGAGTTCCTGCCTCAAGTGGAGGAGTTTAAGTATTTCGGGGTCTTGTTCACGAGTGAGGGAAGAATGGAGCGGGAGATTGACAGACGGATCGATGCGGCTGCCACAGTAATGGGGGCGCTGTGCCAGTCCGTTGTGGTGAAGAGAGAGCTGAGCCGAAAAACGAAGCTCTCGATTTACCAGTCGGTCTACGTTCCTACCCTCACCTATGACCATGAACTTTGGGTCATGACCGAAAGAACGAGATCCCGGATACAATCAGCCGAAATGAGCTACCTCCGTAGGGTGGCCGGGCACTCCCTTAGATATAGGGTGAGGAGCTCGGCCATCCGGGAGGGGCTCGGAGTAGAGCCGCTGCTCCTCCACATCGAGAGGAGCCAGTTGAGGTGACTCAGGCATCTAAACCCAATGCCTCCTGGACGCCTTCCTCGGGAGGTGTTCCAGGCATGTCCCACCGGGAGGAAGCCCAGGGGACGGCCCAGGACACGCTGGAGGGACTATGTCTCTCGGCTGGCCTGGGAACGCATTGGGATCCCCCCGGAGGAGCTGGAGGAGGTGTGTGGGGACGTCTGGGCGTCTCTGCTGAGTCTGCTGCCCCCGCGACCCGGTCCCGGATAAAGTGGAAGACGACGAGTATGATGACGAGTACGAGTTTATTTACAGTGTGATAAAATGTGCAGGGAACTGGAACCGGGATACCAACTGTAAAATAAACAGAACGGCAAGCAAGGGATAACTCTGGATCTAAATTCTTAAATAATAATTCTGCATTACTGGATTGATGGAGAGATCCGCCAGAGGGGGGTGGGGAGACCAAGGGGTTGTTTACCCGTGAGATAGGAGATGGTGAATACTGGTGTGCCAGGATGTTTAGTAGGCCCAAGAGTTTCTGAAGTTGGTGCAGTGGATGGAGGAGGGTGGACAGGGTTCGTAGAAGGAGATCCAAGGAACGAAGGAATCAGGAGACTGCCAGTTGGTGTGATCCAACGAAGTAATAAGAGGCTCGAGTCTTTGTTCATGGAGCTGGATAGCTTCTTTCCAGAAGACGGTAATCCAGGCAGGATTCAATGCAGAAGGCAAAATCAGGTTCAGGTAAACCTGCAAGGTAACAAATACCAAATTACCAAAAGTACAAGGCAAGGTCAAGACAAAGGTAATGTGGCTAAAGCTGTACCACTAAGGGCAACACTCTGTTGCTGGCAGCCTCCTCCTTAAATACTCCTCAGCAGGTAATCAGGGGGATAGAAAACACCTGTCACCTCTCCTCCAGGTTCCACACCATCTAGAGGCTAAGCACAGTAAACAGCACCAAACAAACAAACAAACAAACAGATATGGCACAGATCCTGACAGTTATAAGTCTGAGAGTTGCTGTAATAATTTTCTTTCTGTTTGGTTTAATTTCATAACAGCTGTCACCAGATGACCAGAATTGTTCTTCTCAGGTTAAAAGCACACAATTATTGTGAGCCAGTGTTGCAATTTTATGGTACTCCCAAACACTTAAACAAACAAAACTGCAATGTTAAAGCTTAACCAGAAATTAAACAAGGGAGTTTAATTCACAACTAGATTTTATTTCATCATGGTGCTTCAAAAGGAAACAGACATAATCTTCTTTAAATCAGGGCTATTAAAGTTTGGAGAGTTGGGGAATAACATTATTCTTAGGACCCCTCTTTTATAATTCAAATGCTGATAAATGTTCCATTATTTTAAATATAAGTAATCGGAAAGTTAGCACTGTTGCCTTGCAGCAAGAAGGTCCTGGGTCCGATTCCTGGCCGAGGGTCTTTCTGCATGGAGTTTGCATGTTCTCTCTGTGCATGCGTGGGTTTTCACCAGGTGCTCCGGCTTCCTGCCACAGTCCAAAGACATGCTGGTTAGGTTAATTGGTCTCTCTAAATTGCCCTTAGGTGTGTGCATGGTTGTTTGTGTGTTGCCCTGCGATGGACTGGCGACCTGTCCAGGCTCTTCCCTGCCTCCCGCCCGTAGACTGCTAGAAATTGGCATCAGCTTCCCCGTGACCCACTAATGAATGAGCGGTAGAAAATGACTGACTGACTAATCTGAAACTAATCTGTACCTTTGTACTCTTAGGTAACCTTTTAACCTTTAAACTATAAAAAGTAAAAAAAAAATTAACAATTTCAAGCTCATCCAGGTTGCCATGAAATCAGACATTTCTCCCTGGGAATGAGAGTGGAGTTTTGGGTCGCTCCATCTTTAGTGGTAAAAGAGGGGGCTTTAAAGGACTTTACCTGCCTATATGCCCCGTAGGCTTAGATCTATTATTTAATAGGTGTTGGGTTTACCCTTTGCACTTAATTAAGTGTTGTAACTTCATTGATTTATATTGAAATATTTCTAATGCAGCCACATCCTGTGGCCTATGGACCTCTGGCATCCAGGGACCACAGGTTGAGGACCACTACTTTGAACAATGATGCCAGCTTTCTGCAGAGATTAAAACAATAATTACACACTTTCAGACTTAAGAGTGTATTATTTCTGGCATAAAACAATAACAGGTTTAGGAGTGGCAGTCACTAGTTCACAGCTCTAAATTAGCCCCACGTCATTTTGATTTTAACCCAGAGTTCATAAGGAGCTTCAGACAACATTATAATAAAAAAACACAGTTCTGCTTTAGATTAAAGGAAAAGCGCGCTTCAATATTTGGTACTGTGGTGGGAAATAATTCCACAGTTCGTGAAGGAGGCCTTTTCTATGCAGAGTCTTGGAGATCAGATTAGTGTTTTTGGGGTACCACTGTTCAATTCGATTTATAAAAGGGTTTAAAATTACCGGGGACAATGGTGATTTGGGAGTTTTGACCTTAGAACTGATAGCGTAACGACACATCACTGTTCGGAGTGAGAAGCAGTTCACTGCAAAAGAACCCTTTCCGACTGACTGTGGTTGAGCTGGCTCTCCTAGAAGCACTTAGGAGGAAAGGGATTGGAGTGCCAGAAAGCTCTAAACTCCCGTGGAGACGTCTGAAGGTTTTAAAGGAATATTTTATGGTAAAAGAGTGCATCAATGAAAGGGTTAAAACATTCGATTTTCCAACAGGGGTCTCGTTGAGCCCTACAATATTAAAAAGGGTTGGAGAAGCAACAAAATAAAATAGGAAGAAACAAAGAGAAGAAAATGGAAATGATAGGTATGTGGACAATTCACTGATTGACTGACTGCCTGCTAATATTTCTGTTTGTGCAAAATCTGAACCATGAAATAAACCTTTTTTCCAGCCTAACACTCACACCTGCCCTCCCCACGACTTCACTCCACCAAAGACATTTCCTTCAGCATGTTCTGAAAAGGAGAGGTCCTCTCTGCCTGCTTGCTGCAGATGACAGTGTGAGAGTTTCCACCAGAACGAAACTGAGAAGAATTCTGGCCAAAATCCACTGATATGGGCAAAAATCCATGCTATTTGCCAGAGTCAGAAGAGCATTATACTGGACTCATGCTGAGAGCATATCTTATGCAGACAGAAGAGGAGCAGGCTGGAGCAAAGTTCCCTACCCCTCCTGGAGAAGATAAAGTGGACAAGGAAGGAACAAATGTCCCATGGACAGGCCTGGGTAAGGGTGCCTGGGTCTTATGACTGATAGGGGACTGTGTATCATGCCTTCATAGTCTGGAGCAGCCAAAAAAGAAACTGACGGGGGTAATGTACAAACACACACACATTTGTATATATCGTTTCTGTTTTCTGCAAATGAAGAAGGCTTCTTAACTGCAGCTCATGTGGTCTATCTGCATTTCCCAATGAAGAAACACTTCCCTGATGTTGACAGACATAACAAGGGTATTTTCTGAAATTTCTAGCACAACAGTACAAAGCTGTTCATGACTGAGGATCTCCTGTGACAGGAGACATCTCTCCCTATCTGGGTGCACGTTTTACCTGAACTCAAAGCAAAAAGACAGACTCTGTTTAGCTACTGCAAGTATGTATTTATCACAAGCTATATCATCATCACTACGTTCACCAATGTTTTTGAGGACGTAGAACCTTGTTCTTCCAATACTGTGCAGCCCTATTCTCGTGCACAGATAAAGTGTGGTCAGTGTTTCCTTCAATAGTAGTGGTAGTGTTGGCAGATATGTCTACAGCTGTTAGCATGATTGGGTTTAGAGTTTTGTAAGTTAATATTTCTTGACAGGAAGTTTAAATGCAGCTCATCACCTTTATATATAGATCATATGAATTAATCAGATCCAACAAATACATAAAGTTAAAGAGAAAACCTTCTTGATCATTGAGGAACTTATGATGATCCTAAAGGAAACACAAACATCCCTCTTCCATCTAGTTGAGGAGAACACCTTTTCCTTTCTAGGTGTCTCAAAGTCAGCTTTAAGTGCTTAGCTGTGAATTATAGTGATTATTATTTTATTATTATATTATTTTCCCTGATATTATAGCTGAGTGTTGTTGAACACATAGAGACTGTAGCGCAGTCAACAAGATCATCAGCTAGTAAATAAAGGAAGGTAATGGCTACCAGACCTTGTTTTTAGTCAGAAGTGGTGCTAAAGGTTTAAAGGTTGCTTTAATTGATGTTCAGTGTTTAGTTACAGGTGTAGCTTTACAAGCTGCAATTGGCTTAGTTTGAAAAGTTCCTCTATGTAGTTGCTGGTCTAACTGTATCTGCTGTTTGTTTACTTTTAGTGACACGAATGACGGTACAAGAAATTAGAGAAGCTAATTATTAATTACCTGGATTTACATTTAAACACAAACCTCAGGACTAAACCTGCTGGTGTAAAATAAATTAAACATTCAATTTCTGCTTCAAACTGCTCCTCTCCCTTTACTTACAATCATATGAGTCTGCCTTCCTCCTGCTATAACACACTGTAAGCTCAACTTTGATCAGTCTGATGTTTATTACCCACCCAACCCTTTAGATATCGCTGGGCAGAACAATAGAGGAAGAGATAAGAGTCTGACTGAAATAATCACGTGTTCATTATAAAGTTCAAAGTAATGAAACCTCTAATACAGAGAACCTCAGACTGCCGATGTTACTGACAGGTAAAATGGCTCAGAGAGGAGTTCAGCTGGAGAAATTCTCCTGTTCCATCTGTTTGGATCTACTGAAGGATCCATTGACTATTCCCTGTGGACACAGCTACTGTATGAACTGTATTAAAGACCACTGGGACGGAGAAGATCAGAAGAGAATCCACAGCTGCCCTCAATGCAGGAAAACGTTCAGGCGAAGGCCTGCCCTAGAGAAGAACATCATGCTAGCAGAGTTAGTGGAGGATTTTAAGAAGACTGGTCTTCAAGCTGCTCCAGCTGATCACTGCTATGCTGAACCTGAAGATGTGGCCTGTGATGTCTGCACTGGGAGGAAGATGAAAGCTGTCAAGTCCTGCTTAACCTGTCCTGCTTCCTACTGTAGGGATCACCTCCAACATCACTTTGATGCTTCACCATTACAGAAACACAAGTTGGTGGATCCCTCCAAGAACCTCCAGGAGAACGTCTGCTCTCGTCATGATGAGGTGATGAAGATCTTCTGTCGTACTGATCAGCAGTGTATCTGTTATCTCTGCCTAATGGATGAACATAAAGGTCATGAAACAGTCCCAGCAGCTGCAGAAAGGACTGAGAAGCAGAAGGAGCTCCAGGTGAGTCGACAACAAATCCAGCAGAGAATCCAGGACCAAGAGAAAGATCTGAAGCTGCTTCATCAGGAGGTAAAGGCAATCAATGTCTCCGCTAATAAAGCAGTGGAGGACGGCAAGAAGGTCTTCACTGAGCTGATCCATCTCATCCAGAAAAGAAGCTCTGATGTGAAGCAGCAGATCAGATCTCAGCAGGAAACTGAAGTAAGTCGAGTCAAAGATCTTCAGGAGAAGCTGGAGCAGGAGATCACTGAGCTGAAGAGGAAAGATGCTGAACTGGAGCAGCTCTCAAACACAGAGGATCACAACCAGTTTCTCCACAACTACCCCTCACTGTCAGCACTCAGTGAGTCTACACACTCATCCAGCATCAATATTCGTCCTCTGAGATACTTTGAGGATGTGACAGCAGCTGTGTCAGAGCTCAGAGATAAACTACAGGACCTCCTGAGAGACACATGGACAAACAGCCCATTAACAGTCAGTAAAGTTAAGGTTTTACTTTCTGATCCAGAAACAAAGCCAGAATCCAAGACCAGAGCTGGATTCTTAAAATATTCTCAAAGAATCACTCTGGATCCAAACACAGCAAACAGGAAACTATTATTATCTGAGGAGAACAGAAAAGTGACAGCGATGGAACGACAACAGTCTTATCCTGATCATCCAGACAGATTCACTGATATTTGCTTTCAGGTCTTGAGTAACGAGAGTCTGACTGGTCGTTGTTACTGGGAGGTGGAGTGGAGAGGAGGAGTTGAAGTAGCAGTTTCATACAAGAACATCAGCAGAGCAGGAGGGTCTGATAAATATAGGTTTGGATTCAATGACAAATCTTGGTCATTATGTTTTAACAAAAACAGTTACACATTTTATCACAACAACATTGAAATTCCAGTATCAGGTCCAGTTTCCTCCAGAATAGGAGTGTATCTGGATCACAGAGCAGGTATTCTGTCTTACTACAGCGTCTCAAGAACCATGACTCTCCTCCATAGAGTCCAGAACACATTCACTCAGCCTCTACATGCTGGGATTAGGCTTTATTATTATGAGAATGGAGCCTTTGCTGAATTTGTTAAACTGAAATAGTTAGACATATTCAGTCATTGTTGCTGAGAGCTCATTGTTGTGTTATTTCTTCACTGCTCAGAGATCAGCTGTCTTTATGGAGCTACTTTGTCATATTGTTGGTTGTTTTGTTGATGTTGGAGTTTGTTTGGGTGCTGCCCCTTCCTGTTTCTGTTCAGCCATGGAGGCTATCACTGCTCAGGAGGATTTTATTCACCTAAACTGATTACATTCACATTTATTGCTTTGTCAGACCAAATGTTGTTGTTGTTCAAATCCATGTACAGATGAGCTGATGGAAACTGTAATTATCATGATCATCATCAATCAGGACATCAGTCATTATTTTATCGGACAAACATCAGATTCTGGATCAAACTGATTGTAGAAATGAATTAAAAAGTGCAGAAAATTACTGAACACGAGTCTTTATCAGAGTTTACTGTTCTGTGTTTCAAATAAATTGACACATTGTCTTTACATTTTTATAGTTTACATTTTCTTTAGTGCAGACAAGTCTCTCCACTTACCTTTCATCCTCAGCATCCAGACCTGCCAGATTTCCAGTGTTTTTTCCCTCTCTCTCGTTTGCTATAAATAAATCTGATAAAACGTTATCTGAGTCTATAGTTGTTACTTGCTCCAGAGTCTACACACAATCATGACACATTCAAAGAGCCCGTTATAACATGCAGAGTATTTACTAGTGGTGCTGTCTCTTTTGAATCCAGTAAATGTTCTTCAATGTTAGACTTTTCCTAAAGTTGCCTATGTCTCCTAACAGGAACATAGGAAGGAAAATATGTATCTTGCTTATTAAATGCCTTACTAGAAGTTATTACTGCTGTAATAATCATGATCATCATCAATCAGGACATCAGTTATTATTTTATTGAACAAACATCAGATTCTGAATCAAACTGATGTTAGAAACAAATTAAAAAGAACAGACAATTACTGAACAAGGGCCTTAATCAGAGTTTACTATTCTATGTTTTGATCAGATATATGGAAACAAATATTGTTTTTACATTTTTATTGTTTACAACATTTTGTTTTGTGCAGACAAGGGATCACATCCTTAAAATGTATTATTACATCCAGCAATCTGTGGCTATAAATGTTTTGTTCATTGGAAACTTCAAAAAACTTTGTAGAAATCCTTAAAATCAGTTCAGGAGTTGATTCGATAGGATAAAGAACCTTTTTCAACTTAGCAATGATAATTTATGTACAAATCTTCCAACACCAAACCAGGCAGCTGATCATACGCAAAACCCGGGCAATTCAATTCAATTCAAGCTGAAGTATAAGGATACCCCGTTTCACATTTTTGAAGATTACTGCCCAGAGGTGTTACAGCAGCGCTTGGCTTACCGCGGAATACTGAAAGATCTTTATGATCTTGGACTCAAGCCTGCCCTGTGTTACCCAGCAAGACTGTGTATCATGACCGGAGATGGGAGACGGAAATTCCTGACTTCACCTGAAGACGCTAGGCGTTACATTGGCTCTCTTCATCCGTCTAGTTCAATCCCGCCAGTGGAGTAGTTTTCTAGACGGATCTAAGCTGTGCATTGTTTGGGTCTGGACTCTATAATACCGGGATTATTAACAGACTACTTATTCAAAGCCAGTATAATATATTGTGTCCTCACTAGGTTGCCTTGACCCGATGTTTGAGTACCTGTAGCTCTTCTATAGGCTGATTGGTTGAAATTGCAGTTGTCTGGTTTGAACTGGTCACCTTTTTACCAGTGACCAATTTTGTTTGGGGATGAGGAAAATGTTGGTCTATAATGAAGGTAGTCTGGCAGGGAGGTAGAAATGCCCTGCTGTGCAATGGACACATACAGTTTTGTTTTTGCCTTAAATGGGTTCTGGGTCCATACATGGGTGCTCTTGGTGGTGATGTGAATGTGATGTGTGTGTATGTCCTTTTTGTTCGTACCTTTGCCCTCTCTTTTTTTTTTTCTTTCCTTCAGTTGTCATCTTCTGATATGTCAAGCACCAGTTTCCTTTCATCCGGAATCAGAGTGCCATACCACATTGGACGCACCTCTTCGGAAATAGTAAGGTATGACCAACATAAGTAATGATTTCAGGGTCGTTTCATGGAATGTGAGGGGTTTGGGGAATGCCACCAAGACTGCTAAGGTTATAGCTCAGTTGCAACAACTTAAAGGGGACATATTTTTTCTACAAGAGACACACTTCCGAAATAGGGAGATAATGAAACTTAAATGAAAGGAAACTGGACATATATTTCATTCTAAATTTAATGCCAAGGCCAGAGAATCGGCCATACTTATTCGTAATAATATCATGTTTGAACAACACAATATAATAGCTGACTCAAAGGGCCATTTCGTAGTTGTAACTGACAAAAATTCTCTACTGATACTAACCAGTTTGTACGGTCCAAATTGGGTTGATGATTTTTTTGTGTCCAGACTTGCTGACCCATATTAAAGAAGTTGACATTTAGACATGCAACCAACCCAGATCCTAGTATTTATAGTGAACGTGTTAAACTGCAAACCGATTTTAATCTGAGTGTCTTTCAGGCGGCGCTACTTCAGTTAATCGAAACAAGGCAGCGCTTTTTTGAAATGGGGGACAAAGCTGGAAAGGTTTTAGCTTTACAAGCCCGAGCTGAGGCGACCTCCAAACTAATCCCATTAATCAAATCGGCTACAGGGAAGATTCTTTTTGACAAGATAAATGAAAGCTTTTTATCATTTTATTCAGAGTTATATACCTCCACCTCTCCCTCATCTTCACGTGAGATAGCATATCAACTTTCTGCAGATGATCTGATGAGAGGTCTAGGGGGGCCCATCACAATAATAGAGGTGCAAGAAACCATCAAATCCTTGAATTCAGGTAAATGCCCTGGCCCTGAGAGTTTTTCTTCAGAATGTTACACTCACCGGCCACTTTATTAGGTACACCTGTCCAACTGCTCGTTTACGCAAATTTCTAATCAGACAACCACAAGGCAGCAACTCAATGCATTTAGGTGTGTAGACATGGTCATGTGCTGCAGTTCAAACTGAGCATCAGAATGGGGAAGAAAGGTGATTTAAGTGACTTTGAAAGTGGCATGGTTGTTGGTGCCCGACGGGCTGGTCTGAGTGTTTCAGAAACTGCTGATCTACTGGGATTTTCACACACTACCATCTCTAGGGTTTACAGAGAATGGTCAGAAAAAGAGAAGATATCCAGTGAGCGGCAGTTCTGTGGGCACAAATGCCTTGTTGATGCCAGAGGTCAGAGGAGAATGGCCAGACTGGTTCGAGCTGATAGAAAGGCAACAGTAACTCAAATAACCACTCGTTATAACCAAGGCATGCAGAAGAAAATATCTGAATGCACAACACGTTGAACATTGAGGTGGATGGGCTACAGCAGCAGAAGACCACAGCGGGTGCCACTCCTGTCAGCTAATAACAGGAAACTCAGGCTACAATTCGCACAGGCTCACCAAAATTGGACAATGGAAGATTGGAAAAAGGTTATCTGGTCTGATGAGTCTCCATATCTGCTGCGACATTCAGATGGTAGGGTCAGAATTTGGTGTCAACAACATGAAAGCATGGATCCATCCTGCGTTGGATCCATCCTGTGGGGGATATTTTCTTGGCCCCTTAGTACTTTGGGCCCCTTAGTACCAATTGAGCATCATGTCAACGCCACAGCCTACCTGAGTATTATTGCTGACCATGTCCATCCCTTTGTGACCACAGAGTACCCATCTTCTGATGGTTACTTCCAGCAGGATAATGCGCCATGTCATAAAGAACGAATCATCTCATACTGGTTTCTTGAACATGACAATGAGTTCACTGTACTCAAATGGTCTCCACAGTCACCAGATCTCAATCCAATAGAGCACCTTCGGGATGTGGTGGAGCGGGAGATTCGCATCATGGATGTGCAGCCGACAAATCTGCAGCATCTGTGTGATGCTATCATGTCAATATGGACCAAACTCTCTGAGGAATGTTTCCAGTACCTTGTTGAATCTATACCACGAAGGATTAAGGCAGTCCTGAAGGCAAAAGGGGGTCCAACCCGGTACTAGCAAGGTGTACCTAATAAGGTGGCCGGTGAGTGTATAAGGCCAGTGTATGGCACTAGTTTCGACATATATGTAAAATGAGCCCTTTTCCAACTGCCAACTGCCTAGTACCTTATCAGAGGCGATAATATCCCTGATTCCTAAAAATGATAACGACCCCCTATTATATAGCAACTATAGACCCATTTCCCTCCTATTTCTATCTAAAATTCTTGCAGCCCGTCTTCAGCGAGTACTCCCCCCATCATTTCTTTAGATCAAACTGGCTTTATGACCGGGCGACATTCATTCCACAACACCAGACGGCTTCTTAATATTATCCATACGCCAGGTAGCTCATCAGCAGAAATAGTTTTGTCTCTCGACACAGAGGAGGTTTTTGACTGGGTTGAATGTTTTTTTTACATGAAGTAATAGACAGATGTGGCTTTAATAACGATTTTATCAGTTGGGTCAAGCTACTGTTGCCCTCCCCGGTGGCCTCAATCAAAACAAATAATATGTTGTCTCTTCCCTTTCTTCTTGGAAGGGGCGCTAGGCAGGGATGCCCCCTCTCTCCTCTATTATTTGCTATCGCAAAAGAGCCTCTTGCCGTCTGGTCGTGTGCCGAGGAGGAGTTTAGGGGCATTCTCAGATCAGGGGTGACCCGTAAGGTGTCCTTTTACGTGGATGACTTACTCTTGTGCATTTCTGATCCTAATACGTCGCTCCCAGTGCTGCTTGTCGTTCTAAAGAAATATAGTAAACTGTCTTGTTACAAGCTTAACTACCAAAAAAGACAATTATTTCCCATAAACACCCTGGCTAGAAACCTTCCTGGTTCAATTTAACCTTTTAAATGGACAGATGCAGGGTTTAGCTATTTAGAAATCCCTATCTGCCCCTCCATGACTAATATGTGGAATAAGAACCTTTCACCGTTTTTAGAATGCATGGAGTCTATGGCATGACAAAGGGAGCAGGACTGTAAAGGACCTTTATAGCAAACAAGTCTTTTCATCCTTTGCTGAACTGGAGGATGAGGAACAGTGGGTGGCTGCTACTAATTTAATTAATCAGTCTTCAATTTGTGCCAGACATGCTTTGATCCACTGCAAAATATTCTATAAAGTACATTACACAAATGCAAAATTGTTTAAAATCTACTCAACAGTTAGTGATGCTTGTAATAGATGTCGACAGTATCCAGCTAATCATGCTCACATGATGCCCTAAGTTGAGTGAGTTTTGGAGTAATGTCTTCAAGATGCTCAGTCAAGTTTATAATCAGACAATTCTCCTCAATCCGCTTTCAGCTATATTTGGCATCACTCCAGACCTGGACCTTTCACATTCTCTGAGACGAGCTCTAGCCTTCTCCATCCTGCTGCCTTGTAGACTTATTTTACTTAAGTGGAAACTAAGCATCCCACCCCTCCCATGACCATTGGGTGAGAGAAGTTCTTTATAAGCTGAGGCTGGAAAATCTCAGATTTTCACTAAATGTCATGATTTGGGGTTGTTTGGTTTTTGATTTCGGGTTTTTTCCTTATGTTTTTCACTGTTCAAGTTTTGAATCATGTTTCTGTTTATTTTCCTGGTCATGCTTTTGTTTTGACATCTTGTTCATGTTTTGTCGAGTTTGGTTTTCGGATCTGGTTATGCTTTTGCTTCATGTTTTTCTAGTTTGTGTTCAAGAGTCTCTGTTTTGCTCCAGTCACGTTTTGTTCTGTTAATTAAGTTTATTCGGTTCACCTGCTTCAAGTTAATCTGTCTCCTTGCTCCACCTGGTTTTCACGCCATATATTCACACCTGTTCTGTTAGTCGTCGCGGAAACATCTCTCATGCTCATGTCTTGTTCGCAAACCAAGTCTTGTCTTTTTGATCATGCCATGCCTGTCTTGCCTGCCCGTTTGTTTTGTTCCTGCCTCCTGCTGAGTGTGAGTTTTCGTAATTAAACCTTTTCTTCACTTACCATCATGCTGCCTGCTCGTCTGCATTCTGGGGTCCTAGATCAAGTAAATCGTGACAGAATGTTTCCGCCAACAACGGATCCCGCGGAGGAGCATCAGGCTAGCTCCATTGACCTCCTTACTTTCCTGTCTCGGGAGGCGGAGAAGTCGTTGTGCCGTTCTGCGGGGCTGTCAGTGCCGCAGTCGGCTTATGATGGATCCAGGTTGGCGATTCCAGTTCTGGGGACAGGTCCTCTTCGTCGCCGTTCTCCGCCTCCTCCCCTGGTTGTGCACTCTGGTCCGGCAGTGAGGCCCACGTCCTCCTCCCGCCGCAAGAAACGCCGACGTGCAGGGGTTCCTAGCCGGTCGGCTGGCGAGGAGGTGGTTTCCCAGCCAGCCTACGTGAGGGCTGCAGCAAGTAAGCCCGCATCTTCGTCTGCCACAGCACTGTCTACCAGGCTCGATGCACCTCCGCCCATGCCGTCTGCGCTCGCTCCAGCCCGATGTTCTGAGGCAACACCTGCCGAGCTGGAGCAGCGCTTCAGGTTCACTGCAAGCCAAATAAAGATCCTCAGGACGACTGGTCTCCTGTATTCCTCTCCTGAGCTGATGGAGAGGATAAGGCAGATAGAGATTGAGTATGAAACGTCAGTAAGGTTGTTTTACTGCCATCCTCCTTCACCCACACCAAGCCACAGGAGTGCTGCTGCAGAGCAGCCCACGTCAGGTCTCCAGAGCGTTGCTGCAGAGCAGCTCACGTCAGGTCTCCAGAGTGCTGCGGAGCAGCCCACGCCAGGACTCCAGGGAGCAGTTGCTGCTGCAGAGCAGCCCACACCAGGACTCCAGGGAGTTGCTGCTGCTGCAGAGCAGCCCACACCAGGACTCCAGGGAGCTGTTGCTACTGCAGAGCAGCCCACGCCAGGTCCACAGCCAGGTCTTCAGCCAGACACACCACAGCCTGACTCCAGGCCAGACACACCACAGCCTGGGATGACGCCTGACCCTAAGTCAGTCTCAACCCCCTCCACATGGCGCAGAGGACGTCGTAAGAGGGACGCCCCAGCTCAAGTCATCGGGGGCCCCGGCGACGCCTCTGCTCCCGCCACTGAGGGTCTGGCTGACGCCTCAGTCTCTGCTCACGCCTCTGAGGGTCTCGGCGATGCCTCAGCCTGTGCTCACGCCACTGAGGGTCTCGGCGACGCCTCAGCCTCTGCTCACGCCACTGAGGGTCTCGGCGACGCCTCAGCCTCTGCTCACGCCACTGAGGGTCTCGGTGACGCCTCAGCTCCTGCGCACGTCACTGAGGGTCCGGCCGACGCCTTTGAACCCAGAGACGAGGGTTCGCCAGGCTCTGCTTCAGCCTCTGAGGGTTCGCCAGGCTCTGCTTCAGCCTCTGAGGGTTCGCCAGGCTCTGCTTCAGCCTTTGAGGGTTCGCCAGGCTCTGCTTCAGCCTCTGAGGGTTCGCCAGGCTCTGCTTCAGCCTCTGAGGGTTCGCCAGGCTCCACGCCTCTGCAGTTCCACAGAGTTTCTGGGAGGTCCTCTACTCTGCTCAGTCGGCCTCCTGATCTACCTGCAGTTTCCCGTCGTAGGCCGCCACGGTCTCTACGCTTCTGTCGGCCTCCACGTCTTTGGTGCAGGTCGGGTCGCCCGCCTGAACTCTGTGCCTGTTGGGGACGACCTCCTGGTCGCCCGCCTGAACTCTGTGCCTGTTGGGGACGACCTCCTGGTCGCCCGCCTGAACTCTGTTTTTGATCTCTGTTTAATTTTTGTCTCGGACCTTGATGGTGATGTGTTCAGGGAGTTAGCGTTGGGGTAGAACAGCCTGCAATTATTTTTGTCCTTCCTCTTTGAGGTTACTGCCTTTTCATTGTTCCAATGATCAATGTTGTGTGTCAAACAGTTGAAAATTTAATAAAGAAAGGTGAACTAAAGTTATTTTCATGTTGAATCAGATTCTTAAGGGACAAAGATTACAGTCAATCTGATAGATACAATTGGTAAAAAAAAAAAAGTACACCCTCTTTTAGCTCAAAGGTTCTGTGTATCAGAACATAAAATGTGTTTAGCTTAAAGATAAAATCTGTTTGTTACATCAAATGGTGACATTTATGTTTTAACTTTATATTGCTTATTATTAAATAAAGTAAAATAAAAATACAGCATGTTTCACATTGTCATTATATACTAAAGAAAGAAAAAGCTCAACTGGAAAAGCAATGTATGGGAAATTAAGTACATCCCTGCTGCTTCCAGAGGATGTAAAAGGGAAAGAAGAAGCCAGGTGCTGCTGATCAAAAACACTGATCCATCAGGAAGTGTCACCACCTCTCCAGACGTTTGTTGGAAATCTGATCTATGTTGCCCCAAAAACAGTTTTTCTTGGACAAATTGTTCCCAGGGAAGAAAACTGTTTTCATAATCACTAAAGTTTTAAAACAAAGAAGTCAAAGGATGTTAGTGTGACCAGATTCAAGATTGTGAAGAAGAGGACACTTGGTACTGATCCTAACCTCCAGTCAGTTCTGCTCTGTTTGTAAAGAGCTCCATTCGTAAAAAGGTCCTGTCAATGAACCTGCAGTGACAGGTTGGCAGAGGACATCAGCCAGGTCAGCAGAGGCTGCTGCAGAGGCAGAAGGCAGAGAGGAGCAGTTCTGGCCCAGTCTGTATCCCAATGGTGCCAGCATCAGCTTGGAACCCCCAAAAACCTCTTCCATCTCCTCCAGGAGTAGGGGAGAAGGCAGGATTTCTATGTCTTCCCCATAAAGAGCTCTAGCCTCCTCGTCCTGCTGCTGGATACATCAGAACAACTCAGAGCCACGATTTTCTGCTTGGTCCTTTATCGGGTTGGTTCCTTCTGTCATAATGTGTTGTGGTTTGTTTGCCGGAACAAAGACATGTACATGGAGCCAGGTAGAAACAGGGAAGTAGCAGTAGGACCCAGCGGGGAAGAATGAAATCCAACAAGCTTTTATACAGAGGGAGGTGGAGTATGGACCTATGATACATGGAAGATAGTAATCAGGTGTGGAACAGGGTTGCAGGGAGACTCAGGAGAATGTGACTAATTACCACTAATGAGACCTGACAACAGAGGAAAACAGAGACGAGGAACCGAGCAAAAAGAAACTAGAATAAATAACAAAACAGATCTACAAGATAATATAAACAAACACATGAAACACAAGAATCTGGAAACTAACTAACTAAAGTTAACTACAGATCTGGAGGAACAGAAAAACACCTGACTGGGAAAAAGTAAACAAAACAAAAAAACACCAAATAGCAGATCATGACATCTTTAAAATTATCTGATGAAACAAAAACATCTTAATTTCCATGAATTTAAAGGGAAACTTTTGATTTCTGCATATTTAATCTGCTGATTAGAGTCAATCCATGATTGATGCATCTTTAGTATAACTGAGTTCAGCCCTTAGCTGTGATCCTCCCTAAAGGTGAAGAACATAGAGGTCTTACTGGAAATGATTGAGGTTGCTCAGTTTACATTATATCACCTATTTCTGTCATGCAGATAAGCCCACAAATATTCATACCTTTGGCAGGTTTAAATTTGAAATTAGGCTTGTTAAACAATAATATTTGATTGTCATTGGAGATGACAAGTAAGATATTAAAACAACATTAAACACTGTTGACCATTGTTTGAACATTATTTTGATCCACAGTCGCACATCCGACCACTGGGATCTGAGCACCACTAAGATCAGAACCTAGCGTCGTCCCTGTTTACCACATACGAGGAAGCAGAGACCTGAAAGGGTTAAACACGCTTTCTGGGAATGAGTCAGTCTGAAAACATGTCTTCTTCCTGCCAAGAAACAAAGTTGTTCCTGTTAATCCACATAATTGTACGGTGGGTGTAACTTATGTCTATCAGGGTTATCGTTGTTACTGAGAGGTAGATTTTACTGAGAGGTAAAATGGAGCAGAAAGGAGTTCAGCTGGACCATAAATCTATCTCTTGTTCCATCTGTTTGGATCTACTAAAGGATCCAGTGACTATTCCCTGTGGACACAGCTACTGTATGAACTGTATTAAATACTTCTGGAATGAACAAGATCAGAGGAGAATCCAAAGCTGTCCTCAGTGCAGGAAAACTTTCAGACGAAGGCCTGCCCTGGAGAAAAACATCATGTTATCAGCTTTAGTGGAAGATCTGAAGAGGACTGGTCTCCAAGCTGCTCTAGTTCATCACTGCTATGCTGGACCTGAAGATGTGGCCTGTGATGTCTGCACTGGGAGGAAGATGAAAGCTGTCAAGTCCTGTTTATCCTGCCCTGCTTCTTACTGTCAGAATCACCTCCAACCTCACTATGATGTTCCTGGACTGAAGAAACACAATCTGGTGGACCCCTCCAAGAAGCTCCAGGAGAACATCTGCTCTTGTCATGGTGAGGTGATGAAGATCTTCTGTCGTACTGATCAGCAGTGTATCTGTTATCTCTGCTCTATGGATGAACATAAAGGCCATGAAACTGTCCCAGCTGCAGCAGAAAGGACTGAAAAGCAGAAAGAGATCCAGGTGAGTCAACAACAAATCCAGCAGAGAATCCAGGAACGACAGAAAGATCTGAAGCTGCTTCAACAGGAGGTGGAGGTCATCAATGTCTCTGCTAATAAATCAGTGAAGGACAGTGAGAAGATCTTCACTGAGCTGATCCATCTCATCCAGAAAAGAAGCTCTGATGTGAAGCAGCAGATCAGATCCCAGCAGAAAACTGAAGTGAGTCGAGTCAAAGATCTTCAGGAGAAGCTGGAGCAGGAGATCACTGAGCTGAAGAGGAAAGATGGTGAGCTGAAGCAGCTCTCAAACACAGAGGATCACAACCAGTTTCTCCACAACTACCCCTCACTGTCAGCACTCAGTGGGTCTACACACTCATCCAGCATCAATATTCATCCTCTGAGATACTTTGAGGATGTGACAGCAGCTGTGTCAGAGCTCAGAGATAAACTACAGGACATCCTGGGAGACACATGGACAAACATCTCACTGACAATCACTGAGGTGGATGTTCTTCTGTCAGAACCAGAACCGAAGACCAGAGCTGGATTCCTAAAATATTCAAAAGAAATCACTCTGGATCCAAACACAGCAAACAGATATCTGTTATTATCTGAGGGGAACAGAAAGGTTACAAGAATGTACCAACAACAATCTTATCCTGATCATCCAGACAGATTCACTTATTGGTTTCAGGTCCTGAGTCGAGAGAGTCTGACTGGACGTTGTTACTGGGAGGTGGAGTGGAGAAGAGAAGGAGTTGCTGTAGCAGTTTCATACAAGAATATCAGCAGAACAGGAGATTCAGATACATGTTTATTTGGATACAATGACAAATCTTGGTCATTAGATTGTTACACAGAGAGATACACATTTTATCACAACAACATTAAAACCCCAGTACCAGATCCAGTTTCCTCCAGACTAGGAGTGTTCCTGGACCACAGAGCAGGTATTCTGTCTTTCTACAGCATCTCTGAAACCATGACTCTCCTCCACAAAGTCCAGACCACATTCACTCAGCCTCTATATGCTGGGATTTTTGTTAATAACGCAAACTCTACATTTGTTAACCTTAAATAGTCAGAACTGTTCTGAGGTCCAGTTGGTTAAAATGTTTATTTTAGTTCCAGTTTCTTTAGTCTCCATCATTGTTGCTGAGAGCTCATTGTTGTGTCATTTCTTCACTGCTCAGAGATCAGCTGTCTTTATGGAGCTACTTTGTCATCTTGTTTGTTGTTTTGTTGATGTTGAAGTTTGTTTGGGTGCTGCCCCTTCCTGTTTCTGTTCAGCCATGGAGGCTATCACTGCTCAGGAGGATTTTATTCACCTAAACTGATTACATTTACATTTATTACTTTGTAACACATTTTTTGACCAAATGTTGTTGTTCAAATCCATGTACAGATGAGCTGATGGAAACTGTAATTTTCATGATCATCATCAATCAGGACATCAGTCATTAATTTTTTGGACAAACATCAGATTCTGGATTAAACTGATGTTAGAAATAAATTTAAAAAGAGCAGAAAATTACTGAACAAGATTCAGAGTTTACTGTTCTATGTTTTGATCAGATATATGAACACAAGTATTGTCTTAAAATGTTTTTAGTTTACAACATTTGTTTTGTGCAGACAAGTGGTCACATCCTTAAAATGTATTATTACATCCAGCAATCTGTGGCTATAAACTTTTTGTTCATTGGAAACTTTTAAAAACTTTGTAGAAATCCTTAAAATTAGTTCATATGATTGAAATGTGATGGTTGTTCTCCTTCTCACATTTAACAATTATCTATCTTTCTTTATAGTGTTTCATATTTCGGTTTTTATTCTATTTTTATTTCTGCTATTAGTTTTAAAACTCATCAGGATTTTTAAATCTATGCTCTGAATTTCTGTGTCAACCTCTAGTGTCTCCTCATCGTCACCAGGAAGATAATTGTGGTTATTTAGTCCTTCAAACCATCAACTCCTCTTTTCACTTCACAGTTCTGTCGTTTTTTCACGCTTTACTTTGTTCAGCTCATTATTTCTTTTTTCTTTTTTTTGTCTTTGCTGTTGTTTGTTTGTTGGTTTTTCTTTGCCTCCTCTTTCTATCTCATGTAAAGCTCCTAGTGTTGCCTTTACTGTGTGTGAAAAGGGCTTTATAAATAAAGATTGATGGATTGAACAACAAAGTTTCTGTGTCATGAAGCCAGTTTACTTCTTTCCTCTGTAAATCACCATGGTAACTGATCCTGGAAACCTGACCTTGTGTGTGTGCTACAGTCACCTCTGTGCTTTAACAAATATTGCTGTCAGTTTTACACGAATCAACATCTTTAGTTGCTGTATATAATTTACAAGAAATTTTTATTTATTCATTTCTTGAACAAATAATTCAGCCAATTAAATTATCCATCCTGCCTCACACAACCTTAAAAATATATCTCTGCTCCGACCACTTATGGCCGCAGCAGAGTTTCAGAATATTCCTGCCTGATGGGTCCAGTTCAAGATCCTCTGAACCTTTTGAAGTTTCTTGTTAATCTGGAAGACGTCAGAGCTGTGAAGTCTGTTAAGCTGCGCATGTCGAACTCCGCAGCCCAGCCGGTTTATCCCCCTAAAATGGATGACTCCAACACCCCATCTAGGTTTGAAGGTAGTGATTAATCGCAGTCTTTGAAGCTACCGGGACTATCCATCATAGGGGCTGAAAATTAATGATCCATGAAGAACACCAAAAAAAAAACCAAATATACTGTCCCTGTGTTCTTGTTGACAGGAACGGGAGTTCACATTTTAGTTTGCTTCTTAAAGGCCTTTGACTGGGCAGGATAAGGTTAGCCTGGGCAGGGCAAAACTCGGACCAATTTATGCAGTTCAATGAGGAAATACAAAAACAATACATTCACATCATCATCACATTCTTTTGGTCATCAGCTTTGTTAACCCTGAGACAAAGTGAAACAACAATAAAGGAAACATAAATAACAAGATAACCAAATAATGGAGTCATAGCTTAGTCATCCAATTCCAGTCAGGCACGGGAATCAGCCTGTATCATTGGCATAGGTGGCACTATGAATCATGGAAAAATAAATGTGAGGGAGTCACAATGGAATTGCACTACCTGGCTATAAGCCAGGTGTGTTTGTAGAGGTTTGCAAGGTGTCTGCTGTGGTGGACTTTTGGATTTCCTCTACTAAATCCAGCAGAATTAGGTAAGTAGGATATCCGATCTTTGGTTGGACTTTCTACAGATGAACCAACCTCTCTAATAAGATTTTGCATGAATCTCTGGCAACGTGTGTGTCCATCAAATCATTCTTAATCACTTCTGTGAGGGTCTGCAGTGCATCCAGAGTGTTAATGGAAAAGTAGTGTGCAAACTTACAGTTAAACACTGTGTCCTGGAAGGTAATTATATCTTTAACAGTTTCTGTTAAAGGAAGTTAAATGGCAAATGGTCTGAACTTACATAGAGCTTTTCCAGTCATACACACCGCTCAAAGCGCTTTACACTAGAGCCACATTCACCCAATTGCACTCACTAACGCTCACACATTCATACACCGATACACAGATCGGTAGGCAACTTGAGGTTAAGTGCCTTGCCCAGGGGCACATCGACCTATGGCAGGAGGAACCTGAATTCAAACCCACAACCTTCTGATTGCAAGATGACTACTTTTCCTACTGAGCCACAGTCACCTCAAAAGTTGTTAGTGGTTAGTGCATGCTAGTGTGAGTGTTGACACATGCACCTACCTACGTGTCTCTCATTTCCCGCTCTGTTCTTGGGGAGCAGAGTTCAATGTAGAACTTCATCTGGTTCAGCAAAAGAGCAGCAATTCAATTCAATTCAATTCAGTTCAATTCAGTTTTATTTATATAGCGCCAATTCACAACACATGTTGTCTCAAGGCACTTCACAACAGTCAGGTACATACATTCCTATTAGTCCTAACCATTGAACAGTGCAGTCAGATTCAGTTATTTATTCAAATTGGATAAAAGGTTTTTCTATCTAAGGAAACCCAGCAGATTGCATCCAGTCAGTGACTTGCAGCATTCACTCCTCCTGGATGAGCATGTAGAGACAGTGGACAGTCACTGGCGTTGTCTTTGCAGCAATCCCTCATACTGAGCATGCATGTAGCGACAGTGGAGAGGAAAAACTCCCTTTTAACAGGAAGAAACCTCCGGCAGAACCAGGCTCAGTGTGAGCAGCCATCTGCCACGACCGACTGGGGGTTTGAGAGAACAGAGCAGAGACACAAAGAGAACAAAGAAGCACTGATCCAGGAGTACTTTCTATGGGAAGTAAAAGTAAATGTTAGTGGATGTAGCTCCTTTAGTCGTTTCATCTAGAAAGAAAGAACTAGAACCAGTTTTCAAGGTTAGAGTCTGAAAGAGAGCACATATAATTAGTCACAGTAAAAGCTCAGTCAATCGCCATGTCTAGGAGAGAGAAAGGGTTAAACACTAAAAGACAGGGCTATGTGGATCACCGGTAAGTTGTGGATCATCGGTAAGTTGTTGCCAGCAGAAGCTCAGACGATTCCCCTCTCCAGAAAGGTGTCACAGGTAGACACAGAGCCAGGCCAGGTGTAGCTTCTAGGAAGAGAAAAGAGGGAGAACATAAAGTTAAAAACTGAAATAACAGCAAATAAAGCAAAATTAGAGAGTAGTGTGAGAATGTAGCGAAGAGGGTGAAAGTGGTCATTATGTCCTCCAGCAGCCTAAGCCTATAGCAGCATAACTACAGAGATAGCTCAGGATAGCCTAAGCCACTCTAACTATAAGCTTTATCAAAAAGGAAAGTTTTAAGCCTAGCCTTAAAAGTAGACAGTTTGTCCTTCTAGAGCCCACTGATGGCCATTGTTATACTAAAAACCACAACGATTGGGATACCTCTCTCTGTCAGATTGACCATAACCATTGGAAAAGAGAAGGGGTCACACAGGTAGCAGAAATGGAGTGTGTGTTTGCACCTCAACCATAACTCAGCCGGTTTAGGCTAAACCTGACTCCCCTTTACTCCATCCAGCAGGGAGGGAATAAGGCTCCCTTCCTGATAAACTAAGCAACTCTAACTATAAGCTTTATCAAAAAGGAAAGTTTTAAGCCTAGCCTTAAAAGTAGACAGGGTGTCTGCTTCACGGACCACAACTGGGAGCTGGTTCCACAGGAGAGGAGCCTGATAACTAAAGGATCTGCCTCCCATTCTACTTCTAGAGACTCTAGGAACCACCAGTAAACCTGCAGTCTGAGAACGAAGTGCTCTGTTAGGAACATATGGAACAATCAGATCTCTGATGTATGATGGAGCTAGATCATTAAGGGCTTTATATGTTAGGAGGAGAATTTTAAATTCTATTCTGGATTTAACAGGGAGCCAATGAAGGGAAGCTAAAGTAGGAGAAATATGATTTCTCTTTTTAATTTTCATCAGAACTCTTGCTGCAGCATTTTGAATCAGCTGAAGGCTTTTAACTGCATTTTGTGGACATCCTGATAGTAACGAATTACAATAGTCCAGCCTTGAAGTAACAAATGCATGGACTAGTTTTTCAGCGTCACTCCTGGATAGGATATTTCTAATTTTGGCAATGTTCAGGAGGTGAAAGAAGGAAATCCTAGAAACCTGTTTAATATGGGATTTAAATGACATTTCCTGGTCAAAAATAACACCAAGGTTTTTTACTTTATTACTGGAGGTCAATTTAATGCCATCCAGGTTAAGTGATTGACTAAGCAGTTTCTTTTTTAAAGACTCCGTTCCAAAGCTGACAACTTCTCTGAATTTAGAAGCAGGAAATGTAACGTTACCCAAGTTTTTATATCTACAAGACATGCTTGTAGTCTATCTAACTGGTTGGATTCATCAGGATTTATGGATAAGTAAAGCTGAGTATCATCAGCGTAACAGTGAAAATGTATCCTATGCTGCCTGATAATTTGACCTATTGGAAGCATATATATATAGTAAAGAGAATTGGCCAAAGTACTGAACTCTGTGGTACTCCACAATTAACCCTGAAGTTTAAGCAGCTGGGATGGTGGTGTCATCTTGTGCTGACAAGCACCCAACCCACTTAATGAAGCTGCATGTCAGGCCTGAGAGGTTCTATGGGCTCCTCTAAGCTTGCAACCTGGTTGGTCACAAAGGATGGTTTACTGCTGGCACCAAGTGGTTTTGGTAACTCCACCTGGACCCAGAGTTGGTCCTGGTGGCAGTCAATGAGTGGGGCCGGCCTGTCCAGCAGATCCTGGCCACCAAGGAAAGGCTCTGTGTCTAATGTGCATCGGTAGACGGGATGCACCAAAGTCATGTCTTTGAGTGTGATGTCCAGCTCCACCCAATTAGTGATGCACGATTGGTCTTGGGTGTAGCTGGTGAGGCTTACATCACAAGCTTTTGGCTGAAATGGTTTACTGAGGGAGAGCATGGCTCTACAGCACTTCCTCAAACAAGACTCAAAGCAGAAAGACAGACTCTGTTTAGCTACTGCAAGTATGTGTTTATCACAAGCTATATCATCATCACTACATTCACTACATCCACTGCTTTGAACAATGATGCCAGCTTTCTGCAGAGATTAAAACAATAATTACATACTTTCAGACTTAAGAGTGTATTATTTCTGGCATAAAACAATAACAGGTTTAGGAGTGGCAGTCACTAGTTCACAGCTCTAAATTAGCCCCACGTCATTTTGATTTTAACCCAGAGTTCATAAGGAGCTTCAGACAACATTATAATAAAAAAACACAGTTCTGCTTTAGATTAAAGGAAAAGCGCGCTTCAATATTTGGTACTGTGGTGGGAAATAATTCCACAGTTCGTGAAGGAGGCCTTTTCTATGCAGAGTCTTGGAGATCAGATTAGTGTTTTTGGGGTACCACTGTTCAATTCGATTTATAAAAGGGTTTAAAATTACCGGGGACAATGGTGATTTGGGAGTTTTGACCTTAGAACTGATAGCGTAACGACACATCACTGTTCGGAGTGAGAAGCAGTTCACTGCAAAAGAACCCTTTCCGACTGACTGTGGTTGAGCTGGCTCTCCTAGAAGCACTTAGGAGGAAAGGGATTGGAGTGCCAGAAAGCTCTAAACTCCCGTGGAGACGTCTGAAGGTTTTAAAGGAATATTTTATGGTAAAAGAGTGCATCAATGAAAGGGTTAAAACATTCGATTTTCCAACAGGGGTCTCGTTGAGCCCTACAATATTAAAAAGGGTTGGAGAAGCAACAAAATAAAATAGGAAGAAACAAAGAGAAGAAAATGGAAATGATAGGTATGTGGACAATTCACTGATTGACTGACTGCCTGCTAATATTTCTGTTTGTGCAAAATCTGAACCATGTAATAAACCTTTTTTTCTGCCTAACACTCACACCTGCCCTCCCCACGACTTCACTCCACCAAAGACATTTCCTTCAGCATGGTCTGAAAGGGAGAGGTCCTCTCTGCCTGCTTGCTGCAGATGACAGTGTGAGAGTTTCCACCAGAACGAAACTGAGAAGAATTCTGGCCAAAATCCACTGATATGGGCAAAAATCCATGCTATTTGCCAGAGTCAGAAGAGCATTATACTGGACTCATGCTGAGAGCATATCTTATCCAGACAGAAGAGGAGCAGGCTGGAGCAAAGTTCCCTACCCCTCCTGGAGAAGATAAAGTGGACAAGGAAGGAACAAATGTCCCATGGACAGGCCTGGGTAAGGGTGCCTGGGTCTTATGACTGATAGGGGACTGTGTATCATGACTTCATAGTCTGGAGCAGCCAAAAAAGAAACTGACGGGGGTAATGTACAAACACACACACATTTGTATATATCGTTTCTGTTTTCTGCAAATGAAGAAGGCTTCTTAACTGCAGCTCATGTGGTCTATCTGCATTTCCCAATGAAGAAACACTTCCCTGATGTTGACAGACATAACAAGGGTATTTTCTGAAATTTCTAGCACAACAGTACAAAGCTGTTCATGACTGAGGATCTCCTGTGACAGGAGACATCTCTCCCTATCTGGGTGCACGTTTTACCTGAACTCAAAGCAAAAAGACAGACTCTGTTTAGCTACTGCAAGTATGTATTTATCACAAGCTATATCATCATCACTACGTTCACCAATGTTTTTGAGGACGTAGAACCTTGTTCTTCCAATACTGTGCAGCCCTATTCTCGTGCACAGATAAAGTGTGGTCAGTGTTTCCTTCAATAGTAGTGGTAGTGTTGTAGATATGTCTACAGCTGTTAGCATGATTGGGTTTAGAGTTTTGTAAGTTAATATTTCTTGACAGGAAGTTTAAATGCAGCTCATCACCTTTATATATAGATCATATGAATTAATCAGATCCAACAAATACATAAAGTTAAAGAGAAAACCTTCTTGATCATTGAGGAACTTATGATGATCCTAAAGGAAACACAAACATCCCTCTTCCATCTAGTTGAGGAGAACACCTTTTCCTTTCTAGGTGTCTCAAAGTCAGCTTTAAGTGCTTAGCTGTGAATTATAGTGTTATTATTTTATTATTATATTATTTTCCCTGATATTATAGCTGAGTGTTGTTGAACACATAGAGACTGTAGCGCAGTCAACAAGATCATCAGCTAGTAAATAAAGGAAGGTAATGGCTACCAGACCTTGTTTTTAGTCAGAAGTGGTGCTAAAGGTTTAAAGGTTGCTTTAATTGATGTTCAGTGTTTAGTTACAGGTGTAGCTTTACAAGCTGCAATTGGCTTAGTTTGAAAAGTTCCTCTATGTAGTTGCTGGTCTAACTGTATCTGCTGTTTGTTTACTTTTAGTGACACGAATGACGGTACAAGAAATTAGAGAAGCTAATTATTAATTACCTGGATTTACATTTAAACACAAACCTCAGGACTAAACCTGCTGGTGTAAAATAAATTAAACATTCAATTTCTGTTTCAAACTGCTCCTCTCCCTTTACTTACAATCATATGAGTCTGCCTTCCTCCTGCTATAACACACTGTAAGCTCAACTTTGATCAGTCTGATGTTTATTACCCACCCAACCCTTTAGATATCGCTGGGCAGAACATAAGTGGAGGAGATAAAAGTCTGACTGAAAGAATCACATGTTCATTATAAAGTTCAAAGTAATGAAACCTCTAAGACAGAGAAACTCACACAGTCGTTGTTACTGACAGGTAAAATGGCTCAGAGAGGAGTTCAGCTGGAGAAATTCTCCTGTTCCATCTGTTTGGATCTACTGAAGGATCCGGTGACTATTCCCTGTGGACACAGCTACTGTATGAATTGTATTAAAATCTTCTGGGATGGAGAAGATCAGAGGAGAATCCACAGCTGCCCTCAGTGCAGGAAAACCTTCAGACAAAGGCCTGCCCTGGAGAAAAACATTCTGTTAGCAGAGCTAGTGGAGCATTTGAAGAAGACTGGACTCCAAGCTGCTCCAGCTGATCACTGCTATGCTGGACCTGAAGATGTGACCTGTGATGTCTGCACTGGGAGGACGATGAAAGCTGTCAAGTCCTGTCTGGTTTGTTTGACTTCTTACTGTGAGAATCACCTCCAACCTCACTATGATGTCACTGGATTAAAGAAACACAAGCTGGTGGACCCCTCTAAAGATCTACAACAGAACATCTGCCCTCATCATGATGAGGTGATGAAGATCTTCTGTCGTACTGATCAGCAGTGTATCTGTTGTCTCTGCTCTATGGATGAACATAAAGGTCATGAAACTGTCCCAGCTGCAGCAGAAAGGACCGAGAAGCAGAAGGAGCTCCAGGTGAGTCAACAACAAATCCAGCAGAGAATCCAGGACCAAGAGAAAGATCTGAAGCTGCTTCAACAGGAGGTGAAGGCCATCAATGTCTCTGCTGATAAAACATTGGAGGACAGTGAGAAGATCTTCACTGAGCTGATCCATCTCATCCAGAAAAGAAGCTCTGATGTGAAGCAGCAGATCAGATCCCAGCAGGAAACTGAAGTGAGTCGAGTCAAAGATCTTCAGAAGAAGCTGGAGCAGGAGATCACTGAGCTGAAGAGGAAAGATGCTGAACTGAAGCAGCTCTCAAACACAGAGGATCACAACCAGTTTCTCCACAACTACCCCTCACTGTCAGCACTCAGTGAGTCTACACACTCATCCAGCATCAATATTCGTCCTCTGAGATACTTTGAGGATGTGACAGCAGCTGTGTCAGAGCTCAGAGATAAACTACAGGACATCCTGAGAGACACATGGACAAACATCTCACTGACAATCACTGAGGTGGAGTTTTTACTGTCAGAACCAGAAAGAAAGACCAGAGCTGTATTCTTAAAATATTCACAAGAAATCACTCTGGATCCAAACACAGCAAACATGAAGCTGTTATTATATGAGAACAGAAAAGTAACATCAATAGACCAACAACAGTTTTATCCTGATCACCCAGAAAGATTCACTGATTATAAACAAGTCCTGAGTAGAGAGAGTCTGACTGGACGTTGCTACTGGGAGGTGGAGTGGAGAGGAAAGGTTCACGTAGCAGTTTCATACAAGAACATCAGGAGAGATGGATGGTCTGAGGAATGTTCCTTCGGATTCAATGACAGATCTTGGTCATTATCTTGTGACACAACTTGTCACACATTTTATCACAACAGAGTTGAAACTCCAGTACCAGGTCCAGTTTCCTCCAGAATAGGAATGTTCCTGGATCACAGAGCAGGTATTCTGTCTTTCTACAGAGTCTCTAGAACCATGACTCTCCTCCAAAGAGTCCAAACCACATTCACTCAGCCTCTACATGCTGGGATTTGGCTGTCAGTTGGTGGATCTTCTGCTGAGTTCATTAAACTGAAAAAGTCAGAACTGTTCTGAGGTCCAGTTGGTTAAAATGTGTATTTTAGTTCCAGTTTCTTTAGTCTCCATCATTGTTGCTGAGAGCTCATTGTTGTGTCATTTCTTCACTGCTCAGAGATCAACTGTCTTTATGGAGCTACTTTGTCATCTTGTTTGTTGTTTTGTTGATGTTGGAGTTTGTTTGGGTGCTGCCCCTTCCTGTTTCTGTTCAGCCATGGAGGCTATCACTGCTTTTTATTCATTCATTCATCTTTTCTACCGCTTATTCCATAGTGGGTCATGGGGGAGCTGGTGGCTATCTCCAGCAGTCTATGGGCGAGAGGCAGGATAGACCCTGGACTGGTCCCCAAATCCATCCAAGGGCAACACAGAGACACACAGGACAAACAACCATGCACACACTCCTTCACACCTAAAGGCAATGTAGAGAGACTGATTAACCTAACAGCCATGTTTTTGGATTGTGGGAGCTGGAGTACCCCGAGAGATCCCACGTCTCCATGGGGAGAACATGCAAACTCCATGGAGAAAGATCCAGGACCTTCTTGCTGCAAGGCAACAGTGCTACCAACAGCGCCACCGTGCAGCCACTGTGCAGATGTTTATTCGCCTAAACTAATTACTTTTACATTCATTGCTTTGTCAGACCAAATGTTGTTTACAGATGAGCTGATGGAAACTGTAATTAACATGATCATCATCAATCAGGACATCAGTCATTATTTTATTGGACGAACATCAGATTCTGGATCAAACTGATTGTAGAAATTAAATTAAAATAGTAGAATATTACTGAACAAGAGTCTTTATCAGAGTTTACTTTTTTATGTTTTGAGCAGATATATGGACACAAATATTGTGTTTACATTTTTATAGTTTACAACATTTTGTTTTGTGCAGACAAGTGATCACAACCTTAAAATGTATTATTATATCCAGCAATCTGTGGCTGTAAATGTTTTGTTTATTGAAAACTTTAAAAAAGTTAAAATCAGTTTAGTATTTGATTGAAATGAGATTACTTCCTACATTTAACGATTATCTATCTGATTATTCAATATTATTCTTTGTTTCTTTTTGCTGTTTGTTTGTTGGTTTTTCTTTGCCTCCGGTTTCTATCTCATGTAAAGCTCTTTGTGTTGCCTTATAAATAAAGATTGATGGATTAAACAACAAAGTTTCTGTATCATGAAGTCAGTTTGCTTCTTTAAATCACCATGGTAACTGATCCTGGAAACTTGACCTTGTGTGCTACAGTCGGCTCTGTGCTTTAACAAATATTGCTGTCAGTTTTACATCACTCACCATCTTTAGTTGCTGGATATAATTTACTGGGAATGTTTATCAACCGCCTCACAAAACCTTAAAAATAGGTAAAAACACTGTGATGTTCAAGCTTTACTGATGAGAAACATAAAGTTGACACATTATAGAAAACTAAACCTGATGTTTTTTTCATGATAGACAGTGTTGGAAAATAATGGCCTTTAATGGCTGTCAGTGAAAATTAATAAGTACCCAAGGGCATATAATAATAAAACTGAACATCTGTGTTTATATTACCAAGACAGGGCACCACCTGATTATCAGCAATCCACAACCAAACACTTTCAGTCTCTGTCAGTTATTGTTCTATAAACACCAACCTGGATGAGATGGTTTTATAGAGCAATAGATGGTGTGAATCTGAGCACTGCATGTTCTCAATCAGCAAGCACTGCATACATACGAAGAACAGACACAAGCAATTTCTCTTTCAAATACATCAGAATTTATTAATGTATTACCCCAAATTTACTGTTAAAATACTTGAATTAACAGAGTATTTTAGAGCTGGATGTCTTCTTCCCCTTTGTTTATCAAAACGTTTCTTAACACCCACTTATAAAGTTGGAGACCCAACACTGATCTGTGACCCAGAATCCAAAAACATCCCCATCTTTTGAGTAGTCCAAAATCTTCCAGAACTCTGTGAAGTTTAGAATTAAAGTCAAAAATTAACTGGAAGACATTTCGGTTCAGGTTTGATGTTTGGTTCTGTTAACAAGCCAGTTTGCTCAGTAGGGTCTCATTTTCAAAATGTTCTGATATATTAAACCTTCCTCTTAATACATGGATTCTCTTAACAACTTGACAATATTGTTCACATTTACAAAATTTTTCCTTAATCAACCTTTGAAGCAAACAGAAGGCAGATTAAATATATTTCTTATTTTATAAAGTACCTCTTGCACTATGTTAGCTTCAGTTATTTTCAACAATCAGTCTGACAGGCCTAGACTGATACTGTTATTGGAAAAAGAAAGTACCCCCTGTTTTAGGTCTAAGGTTTTCTGAATCATGATGCAGAAAGGATTTGGTTTTTATCACTTTCTATGCTATTTTAAACCCAAGTTTAGAACAAAAACAAACCAGATTCCAATCTGTCATTGCTTATTAAATCATTAAAAGCTCAAAATGTAAAAGCAATGAGTGAAAAATAAGTCAGGGTTTCTTAAAAAGTCATTAAAAGTTTTAAATATAGTGATCGAAAAGTGATTTAAAAAGTATAAAAGTGCTGTGGTCCTGCTTGGTATTTAAAATGTCAGTGTAATTGTGACCATGAGGTGTCATGTCAAACACCTCATGGTTATAATTACACTGTCAAAAGTTTCATATTCCTGTCAAAACTTTCCTATTAATGAAACAAACCCATCTACCAAAAATTGTTTCATTAATTAGACTTCTTAATTATTTAATGATCCACTGTTAATGAGGCAGGTCCAGTCCCTGAACTTGGAATGTTCGACCAAATGTTGTTTACCTTGATGTACATATGAGCAGATGGAAATTATAACCATGATCATCATCAATATGTATAAAACTCAAACTCTGAGTGTTTTTTACACACTTTTTGGATCAAATAACTGAAGCTTAGATTTTATTGATTTAATCTTTAAACTTTGTGAATAAAGAAAAAGAAAGTTGTGATTGTACTTAGTTTACTCTCAAAAAGAACAATTCTTAATTTTTGTGGGGAAACGGAGGACTTCCGCAGCAATCATTAATCAAATATATTCTTCCTGTATAGTTTATTTCCTTTAAAATATTTAATGTCAGAAGAACTGGGATCAGGTGGAAGCAAATGATATGAAGAGCTGAAGAAGAAGAAAATAAAAGCTACGGTTGTCGGGGTCTGGGAGTTTCTGTTTTTTCTTGCCTGCTATTTACTTTGCTTTGTTTCAACATGAAGTGTGATTCATATTTTCCACATGTCCTCTCCTGACATGTCAGGCAGAGCATCTGAAGAGGCTGGCTGCCTTTCTGGTTCAGAACAGTTTTGCTCTACAAAAAGAAGATACTCCTATTCCATAAGTGTTTCACATGATTCTGCATCTAGCATCAAAGGAGACTTGCATGAAAAATAAACACCAAACAGTTGCAGAGACTTTGTGAGCAATAACATTATTTATGGTATTGCATCATACTTTGGCTCTTCAGAGACTTTTTTAATGAGTCTTTTGACTCCTCTGTGTAAAGATTATGATTATTGATTAATAAATATTTATCAAATATTATAATTAAAAATCATAATTCTGAAAAATAATTTTCTTAACCAAATATTGCTTATGAATAGAAGTCAGAGATGTTCTCCGGTGTTGTGATTATGGGCTCATAACACTTAATAATTACAGTTAGTTAATAATAATTGATAATTATTAATCAAACCACACTAAATAATCTGAACTGAAACTTTCTGTGTAGTTATGCTGCTATAGGCTTAGGCTGCTGGAGGACATAATGACTACTTTCACCCTCTTCGATACATTCTCACACTACTCTCCAATTTTGCATTATTTGCTGTTATTTCAGTTTTTAACTTTATGTTCTCTCTCTTTTCTCTTCCTAGAAGCTACACCTGGCCTGGCTCTGTGTCTACCTGTGACACCTTTCTGGAGAGGGGCATCGTCCAAGCTTCTGCTAGCAACAACTTAATGCTCACTCTCTACCGATGATACACATGGCCTTGTCTTTTAGTGTTTAACCCTTTCTCTCTCCTAGACATGGCGATTGACTGAGTTTTTACTGTAACTAATTATATGTGCTCTCTTTCAGACTCTAACCTTGAAAACTGGCTCAGAGTTGATCTGTTCTTTCTTTCTAGGTGAAACGACAAAAGGAGCTACATCCACTAACATTTACTTTTCCTTCCCATAGAAAGGACTCCTGGATCAGTGTTTCTTTGTGTCTCTGCTCTGTTCTCTCAAACCCCCAGTCGGTCGTGGCAGATGGCCGCTCACACTGAGCCTGGTTCTGCTGGAGGTTTCTTGGAAAACTTTTCCAACTTCTAACTCCTGGCTGATTTGGGATCAGCCAGACAAAAACATGAACATGCACCTTGCACAGCAAGTCAAATACTCAGCATAAAACACTTCAATCAGTATTGCATGCAACAAGTTGATACCTTGGATTAACTACTGGTGATTCTAAATCACCTTAAACTATGCGTCATCCTGCCCAGACCTCTAAATACACCTATCCAATTTAATATAAAAAAAGAACAAAAATACTTTGATGTTGATTTCTTCTCTCCACTTGTTTGAGGATGGGTGAGGTCTGAAGAAAAACAAGGGAGGGGAGCCAGAGTGACACGCGTCCGTGATCAACTCAAAAATGGTAAACTTCTCATCCACTGAAAAACAAGAAAAATACGAGGAACCGTTGCAGATGACTGATTCATCAAGGAGGAAAACTAATCTCCTTGGAAACAAAACTCTGTGGGTTTTCACCTGCGCTGGAGTGACTGCGGGGTTTTCGATTGGTATATGAGTCTTCTGACCTTCTTGTATCAGACAAAATTCCAACTTTCAAGCTCTTCTGGGAATGGCCGTGTGAAGGAAGAAAGTAACTCGCCTGCGTGTTTCTGTCGCTCCAGATATGCGCCTCCGTTGCATCGTCCCGTGAGAAACGCTGGAAGTGGCAATGAAAGTTTGGTTTCTGCAGGTTTTATAATCCCGGGTGACGCCGTTTGAGGTGCGCATGTCGAACTGTGCAGCCTACTCGGTCTGTCCGACCAAAATGGATGACTCCAACATCTGTCAGTAATCATAGGAGGGGCACCTGGCCATGGCTTTTTAAGGATGAATTGATGTTCTTTCCAAATCCAGATAATGGCTCCAGCTGAACTCACTTGAACATTAAGAAGTTTACACTTGGAACTGTAACCATTGCCATTAGTATGTATTGTAACAATAAGGCATACAGTATATATCAAAGCATTATACTGTAGCTGTAGTCCTCCATTTGTGACAGTAAATCTGTTGGGCTTTTTCTTGGCACTCAGACAACAATTCTGAATGCTACTCTGCCGGACAGGACACGTTAAAAAAAACACAACAAAAATAAACAGATTGTATCTCTTATTACAAATTCTGGGTGGAAATAGTCAGTAGCTCAAAACGAACATGTAGAGTTTATATCTCCATGAAGACAGGCGAGTTGAGGGTCTAAAACATCAACTAAACATCGTTTTTATAACCTTTACCACATTTTTCAGCCCATTCAAGTTCACATCATCTATGACATCACTTCCTTTCAACATTTATCTCTCCTCCCACATTCTCAATGTTGACCCATGACTGACATTTTTTAACAACAAAACATAATTTATGCCACACATTTTTAAAACTTTTAACACCGTGCTGTTTTTAGTCTTGTCAAATATAGCTTTTTAGCTTATTTATGACAGAGCTTTAACATATTTAACCCCCCCTCGGTCCCGACTCAGTGCTTGTACAGAGCGAGGCAGATATCATGGGAGGCATGAGACAGTTCCCTAAAACCAAGACATAGAGACAACAAAATGAATAAAGAAATAAATAAAACATAGCTGGGTTGGAGGGGGGCATGGTTTGGAGTAAAAATAAATAAATAAATAAATAAATAAATACATAAATAAACTTGACCCCTCTGGGACAGCGGGGAGGGCTAAGCAAAAATAAAAAAATAAATAAAATAAAGAACACACATGGAATAAATTTTTATTCGCGTTTCTTTGTAATACACTCATATGCCAGGTCACATGAAACCTAGCCTAGCAGCTCGAGAAACAGCCTCCTTTCTCTCCTCGCCGTTAATAACAAACCTTGTAGTAATACCCTTGTGTGTGTGTGTGTGTGTGTGTGTGTGTGTGTGTGTGTGTGTGTGTGTGTGTGTGTGTGTGTGTGTGTGTGTGTGTGTGTGTGTGTGTGTGTGTGTGTGTGTGTGTTTGTGTGTGTGTGTGTGTGTGTGTGCATGAAATGACACAACAATATGAAACCAGTTTCTGGGGCGAGGAGGAATGCACACACAGTTACGTGGTACAAGGCAATTTCATGATACATACTCGGAGCACCTCTCATTCTCCACAAAGAGTGTACTTGAAACATTACACAACTAAAAAAGAAAAGACAAAAACTGATAATGCGAGCCATAGGGACACTCTGCTCCATCGGACAGCCTCAGGACGATTTCCTGCCACCACGCGGTACAAGGAGCACTCAATGCGTTTACTTTCCAGGATTGCCGGGGTCTGGTCGTCCCGCGACATTAGATGAGTCAAATTTTACCTTTGCACTGCATGCATCGTGAGGCCCACCAGGACCTTCGACAGGACTTCGGGTGAGATTAGACGGCGGTCCACACTGCTTTTGATTATCGCGGCCTTGACCTCCGGCTTTAAACAAATCCTTCCTTCCTGGATCGTGTAGACCCAAGTGTCCCACTCGCCTCATCGCTGTCCCGGAACGTGAATGATGTAATGGGCGTCTACGTCGATTTTGTGTAAAATGCCAGGAGAAAGGAACTTGTTAGCACCTCACTTAATGTCAAATAGGGGTCGATGTCACTCCATGTCAAAACGTGTTGAACCATCGGAAGCATGCAAACCTTTCCGTTTGAGAGCATGTAGGCCCACTGATACAGGTCGTTGTGTTCCCATTTCACTCCGGACAGCGAAAGCAAGTTTTCTTTTTTGTTGTGTAGAACATCGCTGCTAGATAGGGCACCTCGGGGGACGTGAGTTCGGGCTCGACACCAAATTCGACCATCATGGCTAGAAGGTCTGGACTCAAATGTATCTGTCCATCTGCGATCTTGATGATGATGGTGGTCATTCCATGGCCGCCGTGCCACTCGTGGTTGACTTGAGCCGTGACAGCGGAGCTCTCATGACTCCGAGGAGTCAAGGTCAGAGTCTGCTGCTCCTGCCGCCCCTGCTGCTGCTGCTGGCCTTGCTGATGCCGCAAGCATGGGTGAGGATACCATTGTATTTTGCCATCTCTGGAAAGGTAACCGGGTGCAACAGTCTCCTCTGTATGTTGGCTTTCATTTCCTTCTTCTTCTTCTTCTTCTACTTCTTCTATGTCTTGTTCGTCTTGTTCGCCTTTTTCCTCATCTTGTTCTGCTTCTTCGTCTGTGTCTTCTTCCTCTTCTGGTTGTTGTTCTCCCTCCTACTCTTCTTCTTCTTCTTTGACTTGTACATCGTCCGCTCCTTCCTCCTCCTCCTCTTCTCCTTGTTCCTTGGCTAATCGCGTTGTGTTGCTTTGTCGTTCTCCTACATCCTCGGTGTCGTGATCATTGCGGGCGTAGTCATCAACATCAACATCGTAATCCCAACTGCTTCCGATGCCGTGGTCTTCCCTGTTGTCGTTGACCTTCTCCTCCTCTTACTCGTTGTCTTCATGATCATCACTGTTGACATCGCAGTCACCACCGCCACCACCACCACCACCACCAATCATCATGGTCATCATCTCTATCACCGTCCTCATCATCATCATCCCCATCCTCTTGCCCGTCGACGTGTTCCCTTCGTTCTTCTCTTTGTGCTCTGCCTTCGTCTTCGTAATCCCTCGCCATTTCGCTTCGTCCTTCTCCTCCATTTTTGTTGAGCACCATCTCTTCTACCGCCACTTTCGAGTATGCCATGTGGTCCAGGTACACACATGCCGCAGGAGGTGGATGGGGAAGGTGAACGGGAGGATACGGATAAACAGAACGAGGGGGAGGAAAAGGAGGAGAAGACAGAGGAAGAGGAGGAGGATATGATGACAATAATCAGGACGATCAGACTTCATCTCGTGCTCCTTAGTTCTCATTCGCCCCTTAGTTCTCTTTAACCCCTTCGATCTCTTTCACCACATCCTCCTCCTCTTTCACCAAAGGAGGTGGGTTACGCGCGTACGGGTTCTGAGAGGTTCGAGGCTTTACAGGCTGTAGGACGCATGCACGCAAGGGGGTGAGAGAATATGGAAATAAAACTATAATAAGAGAGAGGAGGGCATGAGCTCCGTAAATAAACACGAGGGCCGAGGGCTTGTTGTTGGAAGACCGTGAAAGAGAGAGGGGAAAACTTGAGCGGGTGCACCCGTGGTCCATCAATACATCAAATGATTTTTACATAAAAGCTCATTAAATCGTTTCTACTGGCAGTTAAAGAAAACATGACTCAACATAGCTGACTGTTAGCTTAGCGAAAGCCCTGAAAATATACTATTAAGGTTATCGTTCTCTTCCTCAACTATTTTTGGTGAGCAGCTTTAGCTGTGCAAGGTGCTTCTTAAAAGCAATTACAGTTTGTTTCCAGGTGAAGTAAGAATGTGGTTTTTCGCTTTTTTAATCTGACTATGAAGATTGCAGCCAGCTGTTTCCGTTCTCTAGTTGTTTCAGGTCATTTTACCAGAACTGTTTCTTGCTCTATGCAGACTGTACAAATGCATTGGGCCACACAAGCCACCTGTGGGCTTCAAAGCTAAATGCCTCTTAAGAGAATTAAATTTCCTCACATTATTCCATTATAAGCTTAAAAAGTAATATATGATATAAGACACGTAATTTGGGGCTCAGCTTTTTGTGGCATGTTTATGATGTACGATTCAACTAAAAAGCAAACAAATCAGTCAAACAAAAACCTGTAAAATACAAACTGACCAGTGAATATTTCTTCTTTTATTTGTTTGACTATAAAATAAAATGCTGGTTATTATTAACAAGCAATAGCTATGTTGATTTCTTTTTATCATGTGCAACTACTAAACATAACTTCTGAACAGGGTTGGAGTGAAACTTGTAAAGTTTTTGACAGATTCCAGTATTAGTCATCATTTTATTTGTAATCTTTTTGCATGGTAACAACCCTGCCTTTTTCTATACCTGTCTGGACTTGTGCAGAAATGTGGAGCAACATAATCCCCACCACTGTTAACCCGTTAAGCCGTAAGAGTTGTAGAAGCAATTTCTTCGTAACCCCATACATACCTGAAATAAATTAAGTATAGCTCCAAAGACAAGTCATAAAATAATATTGCTTCAGTGGAACAACGACTGCAACTCTTAGTATGGCTGAATTATTTATGATTTAGAGCCTCACCAAAGATTTTCACTAAATAAACCCTGAAAAACAGCATAAAAATCCTTTCAAAATCCTAGGAGAAGCTTCAGATTGTTTTCATCAAAATATTCACTATAACTGCAGCACCTTTGGACTGAAACAGTTGAAGCATTTATGTTCCACAAATGTTTTAATAGACAATGTGCCAGATGCAGCTAGGATTTTGGGACAACTTAGTCAAAACTGTGCCAAATCTGTTTTTCACCTCATAAAAAGAAATCTGGTCAATTAAAAGTGCTGATTTCCACTGTAAGACTCCTGCATGGAACATCACCTTTGGTCATGACATTTATTCTGTTCATCAAAATGGGCCATTGTGCACCGCATAAAATCAATATGATGAAAATAAATCAAAATAAATCAGACTGATGTCCAACTGGAGGAAATTCATTGAAAAGAAGAATAATTCATGATAAACTATCTAAACCAATGTGCAAAAATAAGATTCTATGAAAAACAATGTATGCAAAATGTGCAAAAAAGAACTATCAATGAAAAACTGTATAAATAATGATGGGCTGCAACCCCCCCAGACCCTCCCTTCCAGACACACCTGTACATACGGCTTATTGTCTTTATTTTTACTCCTCTAAAATGTTTTTATATGCTGTGGTTTTAGAAACCTAAGTCAGATTCCTTGTTTGTGACACAAACGTGGCCAATAAAGTTGATGGTGACTCTGATTCTGGTTCAGAGTCAAACAAGCCTTGAATCAGTCCCACACAAACATGCAGCCTCTTTGTTCTGGAGAAAAGGTGGTGATTGTTGTTTACAGATGTCATACACAACATACATCCTAGACAAGAGTAATTACAAACATTAAATAAGTGAAGCGTTGAAATAGCAGACATATAACGTAAATCAGTTGGAAATAAGAAGAAACACAGTAACTAGCTCTAGAACTGGCCCCTCTCCTCCGAAACAAATTTTTATTATTCTCCTCCTCATCCTAATCGACACAGCTTTTCGAAGAATATTCCATTTCCATGTCACTGGTCCGCTAAATGTCTTCCAATACTTCCTAACCGGTAATCATCTTCTTCTGTGCCATTATAAATGACCATTTATCCAGAAATAACACAAAACTGGGAGCTAATGGAGCAGAACGCAGGCTAGCTGCAAGACTTGTAGGTTTGCGCACGCATAGAACATCCCGTTTGCACGCAAATTACGTGACTGGAGATGGTGCTACAAAGACAAGCTATGTGTTGTTGGAAAGGCGAGCGTCTCTAGTCTGTAATGATACCGGATATGGGGAGTTGCTTCAAAAAGAAAGATGTAGCGTTTAGTTGATAGAGTCAGCCAAGTCTGAAGGACCTTCAAATGTCCTCACGTGTGTTTAAGTTGCTGTAAAATTATAAGTATTTGTGCAAAACTCATTTAGGGAATTGTTTTATGAACATTTAAGTCACCTCTTGCGAGGGATTTAAGAAAAAACTGCGTTTGATCTAGTTTTAGAGATGACAAAAAATGTACATCTTTCTGCTGAACCTGCCGGTTCATCGGGCTCAACAGGTTAAGGTATTTAATTTAGGATGTACTGTGCAATTATCTGTGTATACATGAACAGTTCCTATTTTTATTTAAAATGTGAATGAAATAAACCACTTTCATTACTTTTGTTTTGGAGAATAAAATTCAATGCAGTTAATTATATTTAAAAGCACCAATAAGAAGCAAATGACATCTCAAAAACATCCATTATATGGACATAAATATGTGATCAGTTCGATCCAACCATACAGAGAGATTCAATGTCAATAAATACATTTCAGATCGATCCTATTTGTTAAATAAGATCAGTTTATTATAAAAGAGCAGCTTAGATCTTGGAATGACCTCTGAAACACAGTACAACAAATCAAAAAAACTTATCAGAAACCATGTCTGATTCAAAATGCTCCTCTTCATAACTCGCCCCTCGAGCTCATTTGTCATATATTTTCTTGTTCCCTCCCCCTGACACCAACAGAATAACTGAGGGTGTAACCACTCAAGTTAACTGCAGCACGGTTGTGTAAGTTGGAGATCAAACCTGTTACTGACAGATAAAATGTCTCAGAGAAGAGATCAGCTGGACCAAGAAAAATATTTCTGTTCCATCTGTTTGGATCTACTGAAGGATCCAGTGACTATTCCCTGTGGACACAGCTACTGTAGGAACTGTATTAAAAACCACTGGGATGGAGAAGATCAGAGGAGAATCCACAGCTGCCCTCAGTGCAGGAAAGAGTTCACACCGAGGCCCATCCTGGAGAAGAACATCATGTTAGCTGCTCTAGCGGAGGATCTGAAGAACACTGAACTTCAAGCTGCTCCAGTTGATCACTGCTATGCTGGACCTGAAGATGTGGCCTGTGATGTCTGCACTGGGAGGAACATGAAAGCTGTAAAGTCCTGTTTATTCTGTCCTGCTTCCTACTGTAGGGATCACCTCCAACCTCACTATGATGCTCCACCATTGAAAAAGCACAAGCTGGTGGATCCCTCCAAGAGGCTCCAGGAAAATATCTGCTCCCATCATGATGAGGTGATGAAGATCTTCTGTCGTACTGATCAGCAGTGTATCTGTTATCTCTGCACTATGGATGAACATAAAGGTCATGAAACAGTCTCAGCTGCAGCAGAAAGGACTGAGAAGCAGAAGGAGCTCCAGGTGAGTCGACAACAAATCCAGCACAGAATCCAGGACCAAGAAATAAATGTGAAGCTACTTCAACAGGAGGTGGAGGCCATCAATGTCTCTGCTGATAAAGCAGTGGAGGACAGTGAGAAGATCTTCACTGAGCTGATCCATCTCATCCAGAAAAGAAGCTCTGATGTGAAGCAGCAGATCAGATCCCAGCAGGAAACTGAAGTGAGTCGAGTCAAAGATCTTCAGGAGAAGCTGGAGCAGGAGATCACTGAGCTGAAGAGGAAAGATGCTGAACTGGAGCAGCTCTCAAACACAGAGGATCACAACCAGTTTCTTCTCAACTACCCCTCACTGTCAGCACTCAGTGAGTCTACACACTCATCCAGCATCAATATTCGTCCTCTGAGATACTTTGAGGATGTGACAGCAGCTGTGTCAGAGCTCAGAGATAAACTACAGGACATCCTGAGAGACACATGGACAAACATCTCACTGAGAGTCACTGAGGTGGAGGTTTTACTGTCAGAACCAGAAAGAAATACCAAAGCTGGATTCTTAAAATATTCACAAGAAATCACTCTGGATCCAAACACAGCAAACAGGAAGCTGTTATTATCTGAGGGGAACAGAAAAGTGACATTAATGAAAGAACAACAGTTTTATCTTGATCATCCAGACAGATTCACTGATTATAAACAGGTCCTGAGTAGAGAGAGTCTGACTGGACGTTGTTACTGGGAGGTGGAGTGGAGAGGGGAAGGAGTTGGTGTAGCAGTTTCATACAAGAACATCAATAGAGCAGGAAGATCAGAGGAATGTTTATTTGGATTAAATGATAAATCTTGGTCATTATATTGTAGCACAAACAGTTACACATTTTATCACCGAAAAGTTGAAATGCCAGTACCAGTTTCCTCCAGACTAGGAGTGTATCTGGACCACAGAGCAGGTATTCTGTCTTTCTACAGCGTCTCTGAAACCATGACTCTCCTCCACAAAGTCCAGACCACATTCACTCAGCCTCTATATGCTGGAATTAGGCTTTATTATGTTGATGGATCTTCTGCTGAGATTGTTAACCTGAAATAGTCAGAACTGTTCTGAGGTCCAGTTGGTTAAAATGTGTATTTTAGTTCCAGTTTCTTTAGTCTCCATCATTGTTGCTGAGAGCTCATTGTTGTGTCATTTCTTCACTGCTCAGAGATTAGCTGTCTTTATGGAGCTACTTTGTCATATTGTTTGTTGTTTTGTTGATGTTGGAGTTTGTTTGGGTGCTGCCCCTTCCTGTTTCTGTTCAACCATGGAGGCTATCACTGCTCAGGAGGATTTTTATTCACCTAAACTAATTACATTTACATTTATTGCTTTGTCAGACCAAATGTTGTTGTTGTTCAAATCTATGTACAGATGAGCTGATGGAAACTATAATTATCATGATCATCATCAATCAGGTCATCAATCAATATTTTATTGGACAAACATCAGATTCTGGATTAAACTGATTGTAGAGATGAATTAAAAAGAGCAGAAAATTACTGTCTTTATCAGAGTTTACTGTTCTATGTTTTGATCAGATATATGGACACAAATATTGGCTGTTTTATTTTTATTTTCATATTTTACAACTTTTTAATTTGGGCAGACAAGTGATCACATCCTTAAAATGTATTATTATATCCACAAATCTGTGGCTGTAAATGTTTTGTTTACTGGAAACTTAAAAACTCTGCAGAAATCCTTTAATCAGTTCAGGATTTGTTTGAAATGTGATGTTAGTTTTCCTGTCTTTTTTCAACAGTATCTCATAATAATCATAATTATTTATCTGGTTTTATGATTTTTATGAGTAATTATTTATTCCTTTTTTATTGCTGCTATTAGTTTTAAAAGTCCTCAGGATTTTTAAATCTATTCTCTGAATTTCTGCGTCGACCTCTGGTGTCTCGTCATCGTCACCAGGAACATAATTGTGTTTCCTCACTCCCTCAAACCAACATCTGCTCTGTTAACTTCACAGTTCTGCTCCTTTTCATGCTTTACTTTGTTCAGCTCATTATTTCTTTTTTCTTTTGTTTTGTCTTTGCTGTATTTTGTTTGTTGGCTTTTCTTTGCCTCCTCTTTCTGACCTTTGTAAAGCTCTTAGTGTTGCCTTCAGTGTGTATGAAATATGCTTTATAAATAAAGGTTGATGGATTTAACAACAACGTTTTCTGAATCATGAAGCCAGTTTACTTCTTTCCTCTGTAAATCACCATGGTAACTGATCCTGGAAACCTGACCTTGTGTGCTCCAGTAAACTCTGTGCTTTAACAAATATTGCTGTCAGTTTTGCGTGAATCACCATCTTTAGTTGCTGGATATAATTTACCAGAAATATTTATTTATTCATTTAATAAACAATTATTTTAGTTAATTAAATTATTCAACCCACCTCACACAAGCTTAAAACACATCTCTGCTCCAATCACTTAAGGCCAAAGCAGAGCTCCAGAATATTCTTTCAGAACATCCTCCAGAACTTTCCAAAGTTTATAGTTAAAAGTTTAGGGTCTCGATGGTGGAAAAAAGAGGTAAAAACACTGTGATGTTCAAGCTTTAGTGATGTGAAACATTAAGTTGACTCCAAATAAAGGAAGACTAAACTTGATGTTTTGTTTAAGACCTACAGTTACCTTATTAATTCGATTCAATTCAGTTTGATTTATATAGCACCAATTCACAACACATGTCGTCTCATAGTTTGTCCATGTAGAGCCCACTGGTGGCCATTGTTCTACTAAAAACCACAAGGATTGGGGGTACCACTCTCTGTCAGACTGATTATAACCTGCTCTGCTGAAAGTCACTAATGATAGTGTTGTGATTATGAATATGAATATAGTATTTTATATTAATATTTTAATATTTTATTAAATAATATTTCGGTCTGTTAAGGGTTGTCCTGTGAATACCAGCCTCACACAATTTCTTGAAATACAAGAATTTATTAACAAAAATAAGTCAACTCAAAGTCAAACATATTTCAGTCAACAAACTCTTTACTTTGATAAAACAATCCAACTAAACTACCAAGCAGAATTAAAGAATTGGGAAGACTAATGGACTATGTACAATATAAACAAGTTGATTAAAGATGATTGAAAACCATGACCAAAAGAGTGATGCAACATTACCATGCAATGTTTATGTTTGAGAACCAAGGATTATCTTGAAGAATCTGGAAGTGAGGTTAAGTTAGTCTTGGAACCAACTTAGGCAATAATTGGTATACCTTTAGACAACCATTCACAATGCAAGATCAGGTAAAATATTACCTTAAATATGATTTATTTTAATAAAATAATGTTTTAAATAATGATGTGTTGAATAAAACCAACCTTCTGGATGACCATTCCTCAGCGGTGTCTAATTAGCTGCCTTTATTAATTGAAATAATATTTGAAGAAATATTAAGGAAATAGTAAAATTATATTTCAGAAAATATTATTTTGAATATGAACCAAACCTTCCTGGATAAATGGGTCTTAATGGTGTTTACATAGTTATCAAGTTTAGTACAATAATATTTTGGGAAATATTATTTCCTAGATTGAAAACTAACAACGTTTTTGGGTAAATTATCTTTAGCTGACTCTTAGTAGGTTAGCATGTGTAGGTTAGCTGTTAGCTGTTGGGGCTAACAAAATAAACTTGTAGCTATCATCAGAATCAAACACATGCAGTACCTGTCTGGACTGGTAAAGAAATGTCCCGGCAAACGTGCCGTTAAACATATTCCCTTGTTCCCTCCCAATTAAGATCTGGCGACAGGAGTAACCACTAACACTCACTGCATTGACATGTTGTGCAGATCAGAGTTTGAGCCAGTTTGTATTGTGAGTCACGCCTCCCTGTTACTGAGAGGTAAAAGGGCTCAGAAAGGAATTCAACCAGACAGAGGAAAATATTCCTGATCCATCTGTTTGGATCTACTGAAGGATCCAGTGGTTATTCCCTGTGGACACAGTTACTGTATGAACTGTATCAAAGACCACTGGGACGGAGAAGATCAAAGAAGAATCCTCAGCAGCTGCCCTCAGTGCAGGAAAGAGTTCAGACCGAGGCCTGTCCTGGAGAAGAACATCATGTTAAGAAAGTTAGTGCAGGCTCTGAAGAAAACTGAACTCCAAGCTGATCCAGCTGATCACGATATGCTGGACCTGAAGATGTGGCCTGTGATGTCTGCACTGGGAGGAAGATGAAAGCTGCCAGATCCTGTCTGGTCTTTTTGGTTTCATTGTCCAACCCCTGTACCTTTAAAATACAATAACATACCTTATGTGTTTAAAATCACCCTTTAAATAAAGTTTGTCTTAAATTTAAAAACACAAACACAGAATGTGCTGAACAGATAATCTGCTAGCGCAAAGATGGCTGAATTATCAACAAAAACAAAACCAAACGTTATAAAACGAACCTTGTTTAAATTATTTCACTCTAAACTAAACTTGTCTCTGCCCAAAACACAACCTCTTACGTGAACCGTGCTGAGGAAAAGTTGTCCGGGTCGATGAAGTTGAAGAAAGCATCCACAGTGAACAAAGTGTCAACTTGCAGCTAACCTGCATAGCTGTGGGGTGGGGCGGCTTGTTCTGCCGGGCTGGCTGAACTGCACATTACATCTGTAACCATGGTGATGCGGTCCCGTTGTCCTTCCTTCAGCCTGGGAAAAACTGCTCCACTCGTCGTTGTAGAGACAGGGTCTCTGCTGGGAACTCTCTGAAACACAGTTTGCTTCTGTAGACCTCAGAAAGAAAAGTCAAGCAACGCTTGTACCTTAATTACCCCCGTTCATGAATGAATACTGGATACACAAACAGTAATTCATTCCTACTTAACTTAGTGCATATGATCGCGTGATTGTATGACACTCTTGGATCCAGTTTGAAGAGTTATGTCTATTTGCCAGCAAAGAGACATTAGCGCACTGTGTCCCTCTGTCCAGTTCCTCTGGGGACCTGCGTGGAAGAGGTCTGTTTGTTGCAAAAGCGGGGTTTTTATTCAAACAGTGACATCATGGGAAGAACGCTGTTACTCCTATTCCTGGCTGTGCTGGAAGTAGGTTAATGCGATTTATTTTGAAAGTTCCAGAAAAGTTCTTACTTGCCTTTAATGTTGTAACCCATGGCTGTGGTCCCAACAATAGTGGATTAGGGTTAAATTATGTCATTTTAAAATGCTCTAAAACTTCAGCTGTTGTTAAATACCTGAGTTCATTGAACAACCTGTCAACATGATGGTTTATTTAAACTTTTTTATCAACCCGTGAAGAAAGCAGAAGAGTTCTTATTTTATAAAGAATCACCTGCTGCAAAATGTTATTTGACTCTTTGTTTTGAAGATATTTTCATGTTGAATTAGATTCTCAAGGGACAAAAACACAAAGAGAACAATCAACCTGACAGCCTTATACAGATACAGTTGTAATAAAGTAAGTACACCCTCTTTTAGCTCTAAGGTTCTCTGTGTCATGTTTTTGACTCCCAGCCTAGTGTCTTTTTGTATAGAGTGTCTATGTTCTCATTGTGCACATGTGGGTGGTCTCCGGGTACTACGGTTTCCTTTACCAGTCCAAATTCATGACTTTTAGTTTAACTGGTTAATCCTTGGTTGTCTGTCCTCACAGACCCTATCCAGGCTGTACCGATATTCCCCTTTTTCACTGGCCCCTATTTGGTGCAATTCGGTACACCTCTACTGTCGTTCGCTGATTGTGTAGGGGGCATCACTAGTCACAGCATATTTAAATAAAGAATATCTTCAACCGTTACTCTCACACGTCCTCTAACCTATATCCTTCAGTTTGATATTGGTCCATGGTTTCCCTCTGTCTCCTGTACTTATCCAGAGTGCTTCATCTTGCTGCCCACAGCCTTCTCTGGGTCTTATCTTTCAGTCTGAGTCTGACAACAGCTATAGACTGAGCAGCAATCATGGCTGTTGTGTTTGTGTCACAAATCACATCATCTTAATTTTTCAGAGTTGCTATTGAGGATCCTGTCCACATTCAGAGAGTAATCAATTTTAATGGAAAACAAGCCGATTCGACCAAGTCAAGTAGAGTACGTGCTAATGGAAAAGGGGCAATAGGCACCAGCCCTCCCTGCATAGTAGATCTGGGCTGGGGTTTTTGGAGAGTCAGCAGCAAAGAAGCAGCAGAGAGGTGAGTCAGATTATCAGTTTTGGATCTCTTGTTTTTCAGGTATTTTTAGTGTCTGTCTGTCTGGACTTGTGCTGAAATGTGCAGCCAACACTTACCAACTGTTGCTTCCCTTTTAGTTTAGCTCTTTGTTATGTGATTTACTGGGCAAAAGTTTATTTTGACATTTCTTGTTTTTATAGTTTTAGAATAACAGAGTAATAAACTTTAAAATCTGTAACTGTCATGATTTGAGGGTGTTTTGAGTTTTGTTTTGGGTTTTTCTCTGATCATGATTATGTTCTCCAGGTCATGTTTTTGTAGTTCTTTCCTTAGTTTTAGTTTCTTAATGATTCTTGTGTTCTGTTCATGATGCATTCTAGTTTATGTTCTGTAAGAGTTTGCTTGGGATAGATTGTGTAGTTTTTCTGTTTAGTTCCAGTCATGTTTTCACTTCTTGCTACAGTCAGCCTGTAATCAGTGTTATGCAGTTCACCTGCACTTTGCCAATCAGTCTCCCTGTTTCACCTGTACCATGGTCTATTTATACGCTTCTGTTCTGTTTAGTCCTCGCTGGTTTTTACTCTTTGTTCAAGTCTTTCCAAGCCCCTCCTTGTCCGTTTCATTCATGCCATGCCTGCTCACATTTTTTCGCCTGTTCATCTCATGTCTGGATGTAAGTTTTTGTTCTTATTAAATCTGTTTTTATTTTGACCAATCTGCTCATGACTGTCTGCATTGGGGTCCACTCCAGAATCCACACCTTCGTGATAGGAGTTTAAACTCCAAAAAACAGTTCATCCCTAATGAGAGTTGAAGGGATAAATGGCCCAAAGGAGCCAACTGGTTGTCAGCCTGGTTATGGTGCTGTGAAGAAACCAGGGATTGTTCTTGTTCTTCTAAGTTAATGATGACTAGTTATCAATTTTACTTTTACAATATCATAGTTTTCCATATTTAGTGAGACTCTTTCAGTTTTCATTGATAGGTGGCCTAAAAAAACTAACATCAAGCTTTCTGTATTTTCTCATCATCCACTAAGCACAACTATATGTCTACCTCGCCGTTGGACCACAGTTTTGATCTTAGTGTTTCCGTTTTCCTTAAAGCCGAGAAGAAGCTCAGTTGCTGTTTTGAGTTTTTTTAAAATGGCGGATTTTATTGTTGCAATGGAGTCGCTCTTGTGACTCATCCAGAGATGTCACCACCTAGCCAATCAGTGACCCGCATTCTGCTGATATTAGTTTTAGCTTGACTCGTTTAGAACCCTGGCTGTATAGATACTATAACAGGCGGTTGTACCAAGTACCAGTACATAATTGAAAACCCTAAAAACGGAGTCAGGTCATGTCGAGTTGTTATTAGTGGAAATTGGGCTTAATATTAATGTTTTGGAGTGGCCCAGCCAAAATCCAGACTTTAATGTGAGAGAGACTCTGTGGAGGGAGATAATGATTAAGGTGATGGTAAGGAGGTCTATCAACCTAAAATAACTAGAGCTCATCAAAAAAGATAAATCTTCAACATACCAGTGGAAACATGCAACATGATGTTCAGCAATTGTAAAAAGGGTTTGATGCTGAAATGCTAATCAAGATGTCTCCACTGATTACTAAGGAAGGTGTAATGAGATGTAAATAAAAACAGATTCATTTTTAAAGCGATTCTCTTTCTATATTGGCTTATAGCAGAGAGATGAGTCAGACTGCAGTCAACAGGTTCTGCTCTCTAGTAGCCTCAGGTGCTTTAACATAGCTGTCTGGACCTGATTATTTGAATCCAAACAGGTAACAAGTGGAAAGTGTGCACTTTAGTTTGTAATTTATTCATTATATTTCATTCATTCAAACATAAAGGTTGCTCATGTTTCGCCTAGCCTGTCCTGTTTGATTCGTGCCATGCCTGCTCACATTTTTTGCTTGTTCATCTCATGGCTGGATGTAAGATTTTGTTCTCATTAAATGTTATTATTTTCAACAATCTGCTACTGCCTGTCTGTTTTTGGGTCCACTCCAGAATCCACAGCTTTATGATGGGAGGTAAAGGAAGAAATGGCCCCGAGGAGCTGACTGGTTGTCATCCTTTCCATGGTGCTGTTAAGAAACCAGGGATTGTTCTTGTTCTTCTAAGTTAATGATGATCAGTCTTTTTACTCTTAGTATCAATTTTACTTTTACAATATCATAGTAAAAAATATACATTTTAATTTTAGCATGTTTTGTCTTACTGGAACCATTGGTTCTTTGCCATTAGTACCTGCTAGGCTCAACAGACTCTGTACAGTTCAGCACAAAAATATCTGAATCTCGCAGTAGGACCACAGTGTTGATCTCAGCATTTCAATTTTCTTTAAAGCCCAGAAGATGCTCAGATGCTGTTGTGTGTTTTTAAAAAATGGCGGATTTGATTGTTGCAATGGAGTCGCTCTTGTGACTCAACTAGTGATGTCACCACCTAGCCAATCAATGACCGGCAGTCTTCTGAAATCACATTTTACTAGAAAGGAGGAAAGATTAATAACAAGACAAAGATTTGGACTTCATTATACATGTTTTAAAACACAAAAGCATAATGCAGGGAACTGTGAGATTAGAAATGGTAAATGGACTGAATTTATATAGCGCCTTTCCAGTCATACAGACTGCTCAAAGCACTTTACACTAGAGCCACATTCACCCAGTTGCACTCACTAATGCTCACACATTCATACACTGATCGGTAGGCAACTTGAGGTTAAGTGCCTTGCCCAGGGGCACATTGACATACAGCAGGAGGAAGCTGGAATTTAACCCACAATCTTCTGATTGCAAGACAACTACTCTTTCTACTGAGCCACAGTCGCCTCAAACAATAGAACATTTTGGACTGTCAGAAATACGAGCATGAAAAAATATTGAGAAAAGTTTAATATAGTAGACACATTTCAAAGACATTTAAGGAGCAAAACATATACAAATTAATGTTTTTGAAGAAAACAAAATTGATTGGGGCTGAACGGTGGCGCAGTTGGTAGCACTGTTGCCTTGTAGCAAGAAAGTCCTGGGTTCAATTTCCAGCCGGGGTTCTTTCTGCATGGAGTTTGCATGTTCTCTCCGTGCATGCGTGGGTTCTCACCGGGTACTCCAGCTTCCTCCCACAGTCCAAAGACATGCCTGTTAGGTTAATTGGTCAATCTAAATTGCCTTTAGGTGTATGAATGAGTGTGTGCGTGGTTGTTTGTGTGTTGCCCTGCGATGGGCAGGGCAACACACCCTGGACACGACCTGTCCAGGGTGTACCCCGCCTCTTGCCCATAGACTGCTGGAGGTAGGCACCAGCTCCCCCGCAACCCACTATGGAATAAGCAGTAGAAAATGAATGACTGACTGACAAAATTGATTGATAGAATTTGATTTTACAAGATAAAGACAACTGAGTTTTGTAGTAAACCATCAAGAACCACACTCTATACCAGTTGGTGGCAGTAATGCACATGTAGCCCTTCTGGCGCTAGCTTAGATCCTTTTGTATGAAGGTAAAGTAGTAAGGTTACCCTTAACCTTGTTACCAGAAAAAATATGATCCAGATCAGACTGGTTCTAGATTCATGGAAGACTAGGGTGTGGTAACAACAGAGAAGACATACACAAGGTGCAAGAGAATAGTATGTGGGTTCACTTACAATTTATATTAGGCTGTGCACATTAAGTTCGTGTGGTCAATTGGGAACTTAATAGGATTATAAAAATGAAGAGAAAACCTGCTTGAACACTTAGTAAAAGTTGATGATCCAGAAAGAAAAGTTCTCCACAAACATCCCTCTTCCATCTAGTTGAGGGGAGATAATTAGCTATGTAAATACATTAAATAAAACAACAATAGACTGACTGACTGACTGAAAACAACAATAATAATATACTACGGCTAAATAATAATGATAAAGAAAAAACCCTTAGACACTTAGTAAAAGTTGATGATCCAGAAAGAAAAGTTCTTCACAAACATTCCTCTTCCATCCTTCCTAGGTGTCTCAAAGTCAGCTTCAAGTGTTCAGCTGTGAATTATAGTGATGAAGCAGCTTTCCCTGATACTATGGCTGAGAGTTGTTGCACACATAGAGACTGTAGCTCTGTAAACAGGATCATCAGCTTGTCAGTAATGGCGGAATGACCTTGTTTTTAGTCAAAAGTTGTGCTGCAGGTTCAAAGGTCGCTTTAAATGATGTTCAGTGTTTAGCTACAGGTGTGGCTTTACAAGCTGCTGTTGGCTTAGTTTGAAAGGTCCTTTATGTAGTTGCTGGTATAACTTTATCTGCTGTTTAGTTGTTTTTTTTTTTTGTTGGAAATGTTTAAATTTGCTAAAAATGATGTTAAAATTACAGAAACTGATTCTTAAATCTGGATGTACATTTTAAACACAAACCTCAGACTGAAGTTGCTGGTATAAAATGAGTTAAATATTCAGTTCCTGCCTTAAACTGCTCCTCTCCCTCTAGTTACAGTCATATGAGTCAATCTTCTTCCTGCAATAACACACTGTAAGCTCCACGTTGTTCAGTCTGATGTTTATTGCCCACCCAACCCTTTAGATATTGCTGGGCAGAACAATAGAGGGAGAGATGAAAGTCTAGCTAAACGTTCCGATTAAAGTTCAAAGTAATTAAACCTCTAAAACAGGAACTCACACAGTTGCTGTTACTCAGTTAAAATGGCTCAGAGAGGAGTTCAGCTGGAATCTATCTCCTGTTCCATCTGTTTGGATCTACTGAAGGATCCAGTGACTATTCCCTGTGGACACAGCTACTGTATGAACTGTATCAAAGAACACTGGGACGGAGAAGATCAGAAGAGAATCCACAGCTGCCCTCAATGCAGGAAAACGTTCAAACCAAGGCCTGTCCTGCAGAAGAACATCATGTTAGCAGAGTTAGTGGAGGATCTGAAGAAGACTGAACTTCAAGCCGCTCCAACAGATCACTGCTACGCTGGACCGGAAGACGTGGCCTGTGATGTCTGCACTGGGAGGAAGATGAAAGCTGTCAAGTCCTGTCTGGTCTGTTTGGTTTCTTACTGTGAGGATCATCTTCAACCTCACTATGATGCTCCACCATTGAAAAAGCACAAGCTGGTGGACCCCTCGAAGAAGCTCCAGGAGAACATCTGCTCTCGTCATGATGAGGTGATGAAGATCTTCTGTCGTACTGATCAGCAGTGTATCTGTTATCTCTGCACTATGGATGAACATAAAGGTCATGAAACAGTCTCAGCTGCAGCAGAAAGGACTGAGAAGCAGAAGGAGCTCCAGGTGAGTCAACAACAAATCCAGCAGAGAATCCAGGACCAAGAGAAAGATCTGAAGCTGCTTCAACAGGAGGTGGAGGCCATCAATGTTTCTGCTAATAAAGCAGTGGAGGACAGTGAGAAGATCTTCACTGAGCTGATTCATCTCATCCAGAAAAGAAGCTCTGATGTGAAGCAGCAGATCAGATCTCAGCAGGAAACTGAAGTGAGTCGAGTCAAAGATCTTCAGGAGAAGCTGGAGCAGGAGATCACTGAGCTGAAGAGGAAATATGCTGATCTGGAGCAGCTCTCAAACACAGAGGATCACAACCAGTTTCTCCACAACTACCCCTCACTGTCAGCACTCAGTGAGTCTACACACTCATCCAGCATCAATATTCATCCTCTGAGATACTTTGAGGATGTGACAGCAGCTGTGTCAGAGCTCAGAGATAAACTACAGGACATCCTGAGAGACACATGGACAAACATCTCAATGACAGTCACTGAAGTTGAGGTTCTACTCTCAGAACCAGAACCAAAGACCAGAGCTGGATTCTTAAAATATTCACAAGAAATCACTCTCGATCCAAACACAGCAAACAGGAAGCTGTTATTATCTGAGAGGAACAGAAAAGTAACATTAATGAAACAACAACAGTCTTATCTTGATCATCCAGACAGATTCACTGATTATTATCAGGTTCTGAGTAGAGAGAGTCTGACTGGACGTTGTTACTGGGAGGTGGAGAGGAGAGGAGGAGGAATGGAAGTATCAGTTCCATACAAGAACATCAGTAGAGATGGAGAGTCAGATGAATGTGTGTTTGGATTAAATGACAAATCTTGGTCAATATATAATACCACAAACGGTTACACATTTTGGCACAAAAAAGTTAAAACTCCAGTATCAGGTCCATTTTCCTCCAGACTAGGAGTGTATCTGAACCACAGAGCAGGTATTCTGTCTTTCTACAGCATCTCTAGAACCATGACTCTCCTCCACAGAGTCCAGACCACATTCACTCAGCCTCTGCATGCTGGGATTAGGCTTTATGAGGCTGGATCCTCTGCTGAATTCATTAATCTGAAATAGTCAGAACTGTTCTGAGGTCCAGTTGGTTAAAATGTTTATTTTAGTTCCAGTTTCTTTAGTCTCCATCATTGTTGCTGAGAGCTCATTGTTGTGTCATTTCTTCACTGCTCAGGGATCAGTTGTCTTTATGGAGCTACTTTGTCATCTTGTTTGTTGTTTTGTTGATGTTGGAGTTTGTTTGGGTGCTGCCCCTTCCTGTTTCTGTTCAACCATGGAGGCTATCACTGCTCAGGAGGATTTTTATTCACTTAAAATAATTACATTTACATTTATTACTTTGTCAGACCAAATGTTGTTGTTGTTCAAATCCATGTACAGATGAGCTGATGAAAACTGTAATTATCATGATCATCATCAATCAGGACATCAGTCATTATTTTATTGGACAAACATCAGATTCTGATCATTTAATTTTTCATCATTGAGAACATTTACAAGAATAAAGACAAATACAATTTACTTTTATTTGTAATTTCTTTTAATTTTTCCCATCCCTTTTTCTTATTTTTTTTGTTTTATATTTAATTAGTATCAAAACAGTGAAGACATTTTAATCAAGCATTTCTTCCAGAACCAGGTACCGTTTGGTACCAGAGGTCCAAGAGTTCAGTGAATAATTTATTACAGGAAAATTTCTAGTTCAAACATCTGCATCAGTCTACTGTAGACATGGTTCACATTGACACACATATCAAATTTGAACACACTGAACACACACCACAGTCTACATGAGAAAATTAACTATCTTATAAAATGAAAACATGTAGAAACAGTGGGCATATCTATCCATAGCTGGATGTCTGTAGAGTTTATGGAAGAAGAGGCTGTGGAAGGGAAACTTCCTGCTGCCAATGTTCTTATGGAGGTTTTCCGTCTGCGGCCATCCCTGAACGTATCCAACAGGACAGAAACACACAAACCAGCAGGGTAGCAACGTCTAAATTCAAACTTTTGGTACCTGTGTAAAGGTAAGACATAAAAGAATATTTGTCATATGGACCCACTATTCCATCTGCTACTACGTCTGATTTATTTGTGATTAAACAAGGAAAAAATAAAATTTTCTGAGCTCTGCAAAAAAATTTTCACTAAATGAAAAATGCAAAACACCATGAAAATCCTTTTGAAAACTTGGGAGATGTCATTTTGTTCAAAAAAAGCTCTAACCCACATACAGAAGGACACTCCAGAGAACGAGAATCAGTAAAATGATGTTTATTGTGAAACTAATTATCAGGAACGAGAACCGGTAAATCTCCAACTGTATGGAAGGAAAGGGAAGAGAACTGATGAGACAAGGGACTGCAATTAAATGAAAACTAATGATTATAATTCTAAACTGGGGTAGTAAACAGCTTACTGGTTTGAAGTAGTCAGGTCGCCAGTGGTTGAAGGATTCGGGGTTTAAATCCATAGAAGCAGTGTCCGTCTTGATGTTTCCTCCTGGTGCTGTTCTGAGGTGGAGCAAAAACCGTGAGGTAATCCAAATTGAGATGGCTTACGTGGGAGGGTGGACAGGATACGCTTAATGTCCAGATGCTGAGAGACGAAGGAATCAGGATGGCTGCCAGCCAGAACGAAATCCAGTCAAAGGCAATAATCCTGGAAGCGAAGTCTAGAAGGTAGCCTTTAGCCACAGGAAGTCTTCGCATTCATTCTACGTTTCATGTGTCCCGAATTAAGCCTGTGATCACTACGAAGCAGTAGTGATCACAAGCTTAATTTGGGACACATGAAACATAGGATGAATGCGAAGACTAGCAGGTAGACGAAGGCGAACTGCAGAGGGACTGACCACACTCTCTATTTCATAGGGTCCGACGAAACGAGGCGACAGCTTTTGGGACATGGACTTCAGGGGAACATCACACGCCGACAACCAGACTGTTGGGGGTTATGATTATTGATTGATTAATCTTGATCAATAATTATAATTACAAATCATAATTTGACAAAATCAATTTCTTAACCAAAATCCTCATTTATGAATCGAGACCAGAGATGTTTCTGGTGTTGTAATTGCGGCTCAATGCCTTTGACAATTACAACCGTTAAATACTCCGTAATAATTAATAACTATTGCCGGAGATGTCACTGTTTAATCGACACAAATAAGGGCATTTCTCCAATCACGGGGATGGTTAGCTCTAAGTCATGATAAGAACTGTCTATGAGCATGCCCAGGGGTTTCCTTGCGGCTACCTGGATCGGCACTTGGGTTGGATTCTCCACCAAAAGCATGGGCGTGCCACAGACCACCAGGTTCAAGTCCCGGAAGTAGGGAAGAGGTTGGAAGAAAACGCGGGTGTTCTGAAGCTTCTGTGCGGTTTTGACCGTCAGTCGCATCGGTACCCCTGCTGTTCGCTGCGGTATTAGTGAATCGGTCTCACTGATGGCCTGGAAGGCCTGAGGGGTAGTTTGTCCCGACACCATGACCTCAGGGGTTCCCAGGAAGGGACTTGAGGGAGCGTTGGCTCGGGCCCAAACAACCTGGTTAAAGGTGTCTAACTGGGCGCCTAGCCGAACCAGTAGATCTGCCCCGATGAAAACCGGCGGGTGTAGGTGTTGAGCAATACTGAAGGTATGGGAGAGCTGTCTCACGCCCAGCTGACAATTGAGGATGCAGACTCCGGTTGCCTTCAGCAGGCGGCGTGGCCAGCCTGCTGAGAGCAGACTGTGGCTACGTCGCGCCTCAATTAGATGTGGGTTTTCCCGGGACAGACGGTCATATAACTCCCTGCTGATTTCGGACTTCTCCAGCCAAAGTGCTAAGATCACTTGTGAAGGTGTCCTCCAGGTGCACACCTTCCACTATTTTGGGGTTGTAAGGTTTCACCCCTTCGCTTTCCAGAGAGCAGAGAAACGAGTCATGACTGTGAAGGGCAGTTCCCTGGGTGGCCGGATGCACTTGTGCCCCACAGGTGCCCGAGACTGGTTCTGTCGAAGGCATAAGCTTCGCTAGAGGTTCTTTGGGACCCTCCACACTGGAAACTTGGTTGGTGGAAAAGGGCGGTTTACTGCTCGTGCCCAGGGGTTTTGGAGTCTCCACCTGGGCCCAGAGTTGGCCGTGGTGGCAGTCAATGAGCGGGGCTAAGCTGCCCAGCAGGTCCTGGCCAACAAGGAGAGGCTCTGTGTCCAATGTGCAAATGTAAATGGGGTGGACCAAAGTCATGTCTTGCAATGAAACATCCAACCACACCCGACTGGTTATGTATGAGCGGTCTTGGGTGTAGCTGGTTATGCTTACATCGCAACCCTCAATTTGAAATGGTTTACCGAGAGCGAGCATAGCTCTACTCACCTCCTCAAACAGGGTTGAGCACATCAGGCTAATTTCTGATCCGGTGTCCAGGAGTGCGTTCGCCTTAACGCACCCCCCTATAATTGTCAGACAGTATAGGCGACCGGCATGTGTGTTGTTCACCTAAGAATTTTAGGAAGGGAGTCCGGGGTGTTTTTCCTGACGAGGTCTCAAGGGGTACTTGAGGTTTCTCAGGTTTGTCTCCCCACCCGACCAGATAGACTCTCTTGGAGTCTCTCAACGTTCTCTTTACAATATCCCACAGATTCTCTATGGGGTTCAGGTCAGGAGAGTTGGCAGGCCAATTGAGTACAGTGATACCATGGTCAGTAAACCATTTACCAGTGGTTTTGGCACTGTGAGCAGGTGCCAGGTCGTGCTGAAAAATTTAATCTTCATCTCCATAAAGCTTTTCAGCAGATGGAAGCATGAAGTGCTCCAAAATCTCCTGATAGCTAGCTGCATTGACCCTGCCCTTGATAAAACACAGTGGACCAACACCAGCAGCTGACACGGCACCCCAGACCATCACTGACTGTGGGTACTTGACATTGGACTTCTGGCATTTTGGCATTTCCTCCTCCCCAGTCTTCCTCCAGACTCTGGCACCTTGATTTCTGAATGACATGCAGAATTTGCTTTCATCCGAAAAAAGTACTTTGGACCACTGAGCAACAGTCCAGTGCTGCTTCTCTGTAGCCCAGGTCAGGCGCTTCTGCTGCTGTTTCTGGTTCAAAAGTGGCTTGACCTGGGGAATGCGGCACCTGTAGCCCATTTCCTGCACACGCCTGTGCACGGTGGCTCTGGATGTTTCTACTCCAGACTCAGTCCACTGCTTCCGCAGGTCCCCCAAGGTCTGGAATCGGCCCTTCTCCACAATCTTCCTCAGGGTCCAGTCACCTCTTCTCGTTGTGCAGCGTTTTCTGCCACACTTTTTCCTTCCCACAGACTTCCCACTGAGGTGCCTTGATACAGCACTCTGGGAACAGCCTATTCGTTCAGAAATTTCTTTCTGAGTCTTACCCTCTTGCTTGAGGGTGTCAATAGTGGCCTTCTGGACAGCAGTCAAGTCGGCAGTCTTACCCATGATTGGGGTTTTGAGTGATGAACCAGGCTGGGAGTTTTAAAGGCCTCAGGAATCTTTTGCAGGTGTTTAGAGTTAACTCGTTGATTCAGATGATTAGGTTCATAGCTCGTTTAGAGACCCTTTTAATGATATGCTAATTTTGTGAGATAGAAATTTTGGGTTTTCATGAGCTGTATGCCGAAATCATCCGTATTAAGACAATAAAAGACCTGAAATATTTCAGTTAGTGTGCAATTAATCTAAAATATATGAATGTTAAATTTTCATCATGACATTATGGAAAATAATTAACTTTATCACAATATGCTAATATTTTGAGAAGGACCTGTATGCTTTAATGGGGGTAATCAAGCAAACACACAAAAAGGGGAAGAAGGAAGAAGGGAAATAATTTTGAAATAACCCAAACCAAATTCAAAATAAAATTTAAAAAATGGGAACCGAAACTAAACATTCAATGCTGTTCTTAGCTTCAAATAAATGTTAGTGTTCTCTAATATGAATCACCTACCTTCCTGTTAGACAACTAAGTTAGTTTTATGAGTCAGATCAAAACATGCTTCACACAATAAAACCCAGCAAAAATGCTTAAATTTTATCCAAAAGTGGTAATGAATGATTTGTAACTTCAACTTTCAACTTTAAGTTATGTCCTTTTGATCATAGGTGATGGAATAATCTGCCTGTGTTACTGAATTGAGTGATTAAAAAAAAAGAAATCAAAGTAGGAAATGCAATTCGCACTAGTGACCACCAGATGGTACTGAGTGCAGGTCTGCGGTTTGGGAAATCCAGCTGCAATCTGTAATCTATTAAATGGCCACCAGATGTAGGTGTTGTTCTCTAACTGACTGGGAGAATGTTGGTCACAACTGTAATTACGCCCAGCGGACACTGGGGCAGGTCTGCTGCTTATCAGCGCTGGTTTTCTACAGCTGCAGCAGCAGGCTGGCGACTGGAAATTAACTTTAACTTTTCCACAAGTTAAACCAACTTTCACCTTGCATCCACAAGAAATACCTCTGAAAGATAATGCTATCCTTTGCAGTAGAACTGAACACAACCTAGTCAAAATATCCCCTAATTCACAAACGTTCTGTGCGAAACTCAAAAGTCTCACAATACACGTCTAGTTAACGGAGATCACAACTGTTCATTCTGTGCAATAGTGATTTGATGTCTGTCTTTTTAAGGCCCGTCAAAGGAACGCCATATGTTGGGGGTTATGATTATTGATTGATTAATGTTGATCAATAATTATAATTACAAATCATAATTTGACAAAATCAACTTCCTAACCAAAATCCTCATTTATGAATCGAGACCAGAGATGTTTCTGGTGTTGTAATTGCGGCTCAACGCCTTTGATAATTACAACCGTTAAATATTCCGTAATAATTCATAACTATTGCCGGAGATGTCACTGTTTAATCGACCGTTTCTGCCGAAACGTGTGGAACGTTAACCTTATTTTGACTGACGAATCACTTTCGCACACAATGAACACAAAACGCTCTCTCTTTATCTATGTGAATATTTATTAATCTTCACCTACTCAACATGCAAAATTCTACATAACAAGGGTAACACGTCTAACTAAGCAAAAATAAAGAAAACAGCAGTGGGTGTTGAATCAACCAGCATTTATGGCAAAATTGAGAATATGACGAAGAGGTGTGGTGGTGAGTGGAGAGTGGGCGGGGACGCAACTTCAACTGTAACTCAGTGATGTCCTGACCATAAAACTTCCCCCCAACTCCTAAGCACACACAGAGTTATAAAACTTTTGGCGGCAAGCTAGCAAGCAGTGAGGTTGAAGACAAAGGAAAATGGAGAATTTTACCATGAGGTAATTTTAACAGTCCAGTCTTACAACGCACCCGCATTGACTCCCAGATAGTAAAACACGCACAAAGCTAGGAACGCGGTGGCTCCAGATATCAAAATAACACATCAAAGTTTCAATAAGCAAGGTTACATGCACATATCATTCAGAACACATGAGATCCTAACTAGCGATTCTGATCGCTCTACAACCTCTGACCCTGCCCAGGCCTTCTAATAAAGAAATAAAAGATTAAATAAAAGATTGTTTTTACTTGGTGAAGCTCCTTCTGGGGCAGCGAGTGAGAGGGAAAAAGGGGGGTGTTTTGAACCGTTGTTGCGCGTCCGCAGTTACACTCCAAGAGAGCGGTCAGTCCCGTCCTTTGGCCTTCTTGACGAAAAGGAAAAATAGGATCCGACCATCAGCAGTCGACTAGGGATGAAACACGGTGGCGGTTCGTTTCCTCGAACTCTGTGTTTTTAGTTACGCATTAAACTCATGTCTTCGATCGGCAAAGTGAAATTTCTGGCCTTCCTAGTCCAGAAACCTCAGTTATGACTTGTTCGTTGGCCAACGAGAGAGAATAAATGAAGACTCCACATGGGATCTCTTCTTCTCCAGAGGATGCTTCAGTTGCGTGGTAACCGTGTCAAGATTTCCAGCTGAAGGCGGGGTTTTCAACATGGAGGCCTCCATATATAGCGCCCTGTGACGTCAGACGTGGGGCATGTCATATCAGCCGCCATGTCCTGGATACAAAATGGCCAAAAGCACCAGGAGGCCTGGTGTCTGTGCAAGTAGTCCAATATTCAGCAACAAGTGGTCCAACAAGACCTTCGGTCCAGGCTGGTATGTAGGTGCAGGTCGGCGTTTCCGGTCCGCGAAATGCTTGTTTTGCTTGGCAGTCCTCTGAAGAGCTTGGATGGTTGAAGACCAGACAGATTTACAGCGGCGGACATGCTGATGGACCGAGGAAACAGTGATGTCCTTCTCATCACCTGAAAACAAGGGAGGCTGGTAACCAAGGGCAACCTCAAACGGGGACTGACCTGTAGCAGAAGATACATGCGAGTTAAGTGCATATTCCACCCATGGTAAATGGGAGCACCAATCTGTGGGGTTTGTAGATGTGAGACATCGTAGTGTGGATTCCAGCTGTTGATTTAATTGTTCGGTTTGGCCGTTGGACTGAGGGTGGTAACCAGAAGTCAATGAAACCTTTGCTCCAAGAGATGAACAAAACTGTTTCCAGACCTGGGAGATGAACTGTGGACCTCGATCGGACAAAATGTCTTGGGGTATGCCATGTAAACGGAAAAGGTGCTTGGTGAGTAATTTGGCGGTTTGCAGAGCTTCCTGCAAACCGAGTTTCCTGAGTGGAATGAGATGACAAGACTTAGAGAACCGGTCTACAATCGTAAGAATGGTTGTCTTCCCTGATGAAAGTGGTAGTCCGGTAACAAAATCCAGTGCAATGTGGGACCAAGGCCGGCCAGGAATAATGAGGGGTTGGAGAAGACCTGCTGGTGGTTGGTTACTAGACTTGTTTCTAGCACATGTGGCACATGCCTGAACAAATTCCTTTACATCCTTATATAGGGATGGCCACCAAAACCTCCTCTGAATCAAAGCAATAGTTCTGCTAACTCCTAGATGAGCCGAAAACCTGGCCGTATAATACCAGTCAATAAGCTTATAACGAACTTGGGAGGGAACATAAATACAGTTGGTGGGTCCAGTGCCAGGATCCGGCTCCTGATGTTGTGCCCTAAGAATGGTGTCCTCCATCTCCACCGGAGTGCCCCTATCGTCCAGCTGGGCGGCATGATGGGAGCTGGGTCCTTCACAGAGTCATCAGTAGCAAACTGTCTAGAGAGGGCATCGGGTTTGGCGTTCTTCGATCCGGGTCTGAAAGAATTACATAAATCGAAATGAGAGAAGAAGCAGGACCATCGAGACTGACGTGGATTGAGTCTTTTGGCAGATTTAAGGTAAGCCAGGTTCTTATGATCTGTCCAGACTTGGATAGGATGCTCGGCCCCCTCTAGCCAGTGGCGCCACGTCTCGAGGGCTAGTTTTATGCCAAGTAGTTCTTGGTCCCCCACATCGTAATTTCTCTCGGCGCTGCTGAATCTGCAGGAAAAGAAAGCACACAGATAAAATCTCCCATCCTCAGAGTTCTGGGACAGGACAGCACCCACACCGATGTCAGAAGCGTCGACCTTCAAGATTTACTGTTTAGAGAAATCTGGGTGTACTAAGATGGGGGCTTGAGAGAACCTATCCTTTAGATCCTGAAAAGCCGCATCGGATTCTGCTGTCCATGAAAAGGTGACCTTGGAAGAAGTCAGTGCAGTGAGTGGCGTGGCAGTCAGACTATAGTCTTTGATAAATCGTCTATAAAAATTTACAAATCCCAAAAAGCGCTGCAAAGATTTGCGAGAGTCTGGCACAGGCCACTCCAGGGCTGCTCTGATCTTCTCGGGGTCTGAACGTACCTGTCCACCCTCAAGGATGTATCCCAAAAAGGTGATGAATGGTTGGTGAAATTTGCATTTCTCGGCCTTCACAAACAGGCGGTTTTCCAGAAGGCATTGAAGCACTTGGCGAACGTTTGTCTGATGCTCCTGTCTATTCCTTGAATAGATCAAAATGTCATCCAAATATACAAATACAAAAATGTTCAAAAAGTCTCTGAGAACATCATTGATTAAGGCCTGAAAAAGGGCAGGAGCATTACAAAGTCCAAAAGGCATGACCAAGTACTCAAAATGGCCCAGCGGTTATTTTGAACGCCGTCTTCCACTCATCCTCCTGGCGAATCCTGACAAGGTGATAAGCGTTTCTGAGATCTAATTTTGAAAAGATAGTCACACCATAAACCGGTTCAAAAGCAGATGTAATTAGTGGAAGTGGGTATTTATTCTTTACAGTGATCTGATTTAAGCCCCTGTAATCAATACAGGGACGTAATGAACCATCTTTCTTCCCAACAAAGAAAAACCCCACCCCGAGTGGTGAGGAGGAAGGCCTAATAATACCTGCAGACAGTGACTTATTAATGTAATCAGCCATAGACTTTTGTTCTGGATGGGAGACACACACAAACCAAAACCCCAACAGGGGAAACCTCGGGCCCTGTCCCAATACCTGCACTTCCACCCTTGTGTCCCTGAATTGCGCGTTCCCGTTGATGGGTTCGAGTGCGTAGTGTGTCCCAATTCTTCAGAGTCGTCCTTCGCCCCCTCTTTGTGCCCCACATCCGCCCTTCGGCGAAGCCCGCATCTAAGCGGACTTTGCTGAAGTATATTACCCACAATTCACTGCTGCAGATGACGTTCTGAGCAAAAACCAATCACAACCATCAACGTAACCAGCCATCAAATCAGAATAATAAGAACTACGTAAACTTTAGACAACAAGCCAACAAATATATTTTTTTACTGGTTTTCCAGGCTCAACATTGTAAGATACCACTGAGTTCAGAGTGAGTCTGGGCAGTCAGTAGGCCATAACACTGAAGTTACCTTTTAAACAAACACTGGCGCGGTGAAGGTCTGGTGTATAAGCCTCCGTCGCTTCCTGCACTTTCTTCTCCTCAAAACAATTGCTTGTTGCAGTTTTAAATTGTTTTTTAGCAGCAAGACTGTGGAAACAGCGCTGGTTCCCGCCCTTTTTGATGTTGCAGTTAAGGTGCAGAGGTGCAAGTCGATGACGTAACCCCTACTGTCCCAATTCTCCAATTTTGCACGCTTGTAACCTGCGCACTTCAACCCTTACATGCACTTGTACAAAGTAAACACTTCATAGAGGGGCGTAGGGTGTAGTGTGGGTATTGGGGCAGGGCCTCAGGTTGGATCCACCAACATCTTGACTACAAGTGCAGCAAATTTGGACTGAATCAGTTGAAGCATATTTGCTCCACAAAGGTTTCAGTGGGCAGGCGGAGCTGGCATTTTGGCACAATTTAGCCAAATGTGCCAAAACTGTCAGATGTGATTTTACCTCATAAAATGGAACCTGGTCACATAACATTGCTGATTTCCAATGTAGGACGCCTTCTGCATGGAACATAGCCGTTTTGGGCATGTCATTAACCTTGTGTATCATCAAAATGTACCATTAGGCACAGCATAAAATCAATATAATGAAACGAAACTGAAGTGAATTGTAACCTTTTGTCTCCAACTGGAGAACTTTTATAAAACCAAAAGAATAATCAATGATAAAATATGCAATTCAGTGTGCAAAAAGAATATTCTATGAACAACTATTAACACCTCAAACACCCCCTTTCACACCCCCTTGTCCATACAGCTCATTGTCCTTATTTTTATTCCTTTAAATGTTTTTACATGTTGTGGCTGTGGAAACCTAAGTTATATTCCTTGTTTGTAGCACAAAGTTGGCCAATAAAGTTGACTGCAAAAAGAATGGTGCTTTTTGTACCACTTCGTTCGCAGAGTCAGCCATGTCTGACGGACCTTAAAAGTTGCTGTAAAAGTATTTACTTTTCATAACGGTATCGGTATTCTCGGGGCTAACACTTGGACTAAATCTATGGACCTACCATTAGACTTGTTCTGCACATAGTGAGTTCAGTGTGTGCTTTGCGGCAACTGTGTTCCCTAATATTTTCGGACACATTAGATTCAAACTCCTCTATCAGATTTACAAAGTGCGGTTTAGATTCTGGTCAAACGCAGATAGAAAAATACTCTTAAAGTGATTAAAAAGAGCTTGTTAAAAAATGTCAGCAGCATCCTAAATCGGTAACCATACTAAATGAAACTCAATGAATACAATTTGTCCACAGCAACACTCAACTTAAAAAGTGCTGTTTTGGTGGAAATCACCAAACAACCTGTAACCGCAGTGGTGACCAAACCTTTGTCATGTGGGCTGAAATCACAGTTAAAAGTTCTCAGGGGCCACAGTTTTTTTTTCTAAGTAAACTCAAAGATATTTTTGGTGTAACTGTTTTTTTACCTGCTAAATACTAAACTAAACATGTTATATTTTACTGAAACAAAATAGTCAGACTTTTTGTGGAGATTAAATCATTGTAGATCCTAGAAAGGGTTTTGGACATTTGTTTTGATAATAGACAGGAGTTTCCAAATGTTTTGAGATTATGTGTTTTCTATTCTGTTGGTGTAGCTGGTTTACTCCCAGCAACACAACAGAGATATGTGTTCAAAAATACTTGCTGTATTTAACCAAACATAATTATTTGTGGCCCAACTTCCTATGAAATTAAATAAAAGCAAATTTTAAAAAATGCCTAATAAAAGAAAATACTGTGTTTGTACCTAAAGCTTTCTATTTTAGGATAACATTAATTTGTCTCCTTTAAAATCTCACCCAAAAACTAGAAACAGTCCTTCTGGATCATCTGTGTTTGGGTGTTAGATTTGTACCCCTGTTGAACTGCATTCAGGGGCCGCACGAAATTATTCCAAAGCCCACAAATGGTCCAGTGGCCGCACTTTGGACACCCCTGTTTTAGAGAGAAAACAATAAATAAGGCTAGAAAAATCAACAGTTGTATTTATTACTATAGACGTTTTTGTCTGATCATCCCAGATCATCCACTGACTCTGGCTGCTCTGCCTGTTGTTTGCTGCACTTTTTGGAAACGTTTTCACTTTAAAAGTCCTGTTAACAGTAGTGGCTGTTTATCTGCTTAGACACAGCCCAGACCCCTTTGATCTGAGGATCATCCAGAGCTTCACTGGTGGATGCAACACCTACTTTATAACAACAAGGCCACCTTCAGAAGTGCAGAGTCTTATCAAGCTGTTCTAAAACCACATACTGTTAATACTGAGATCCTTCTGATCCTTTGGTCCTCTGAAGGTTTTTTGGGGTTAAATTGGTCTGATTCTGATGTTAGTTGTGCTTCAGATAGAGCTGTAAAACAACATGAGTGTTGACGGAGTTTTACCCAGCAGTTCTCTCCTGGTATCAGGTCACTGACCTTCTCTACAGTATTCTTTCCACATAGAGTTGAGACCTTTGCGTATAATTAAGGTCTGGGGTGCCAGTCAGGTCTCTCTCCTGACATATAGATTTTAATGAAACAATGTTTTCCCCTTGAAACACATAAACCTCATGCAAGTTGTGAACTTATGACAGTGCTTAACACCCTAAATATTATTGAACACACAAAGATAAATAATTTTCATACAATGATAATCAGTTCTTTCATGGCTTATTCATGGCTCAATTTAGTCCGAAAAATGAGAGGGAGAAAAAAGGTCCACGTTTTATCACTCGCCAGTCCAATTGGATGCTGGTAAGGCACTTCACTGCAACCTAGATCCACAGTGAAGACTTCCTGCTTGAGTCAGATGATGTTGCCTCTTTCCACTGGTGTGGGTCCTTTCAAAACAGTGGGGTGTTCCCACTGGAAACACTCGGCTGGTCCTTCTATGTTGGAGGACGTTACTCAAAAAGGAATTGGGGTGCGGCGGTGAGTTTATGGTTTCCCAACATGTAATGGAAAGTACTTAGGCTGTGACACAGCAATATCCTCATGGTTCACTGAAGTGCACCTAGTATATTAGATTGTATCCTGTTGGCTAAAGATGAGACTCCTGTGCTTAAAATATTTACAGAAACCAGAGGGAAGTTTTAAAAGTTTGACAATAATGTACAAGAGGATGATTTTCTTGGGTTTACAGTGGATATTCTTTATGGCACTAAAGAGGAAAGGTAAGTAGTTACTACTTGGGGGTTGGACATAGTTGAGATGTACTGAATAATGACAGGAGGTGGATTCTTACTGCTGAGAAAGACGATGGAGAACCAACGGAGCTGAGCATTTCAGAGGCTGAGGTTGGCAGCCTCATGGTGGTGTATGGTGTAGTGGTAATTGTTTCCTTTGTCTTCCTTTCCAGGTGGAGGGGTGGAACAGTCAACGGGGGACAGGAAGATCAGTGACCAGTGAGTTGTTCTGAAGTGATCCAGACAGCTTGATTACACCACACAAAAAGACTGGTGTCCTTCCATTGGTGCTCTATTGAGAGTATATTGACCTACTGCATCTGAGGAAAGCTTAGAGGAAAACTCTCCAGAAGGTCATCAGTGCGGCCATGTTAGCGGCTCGCTCCACGCTGTTTCCAAAAAGCCCATAAAATAACTGTTACCATCAGGAAGGCGCCACAGATCCATTAAAGCAAGGATAAGCAGACCTAACAGTTTGTATCCAGCAGCAATAGTCAATCTCAACACAGCCAGAATGTCAAGAGAGATGCAGTAATTGGATTTGTGCAGCTACTGTGCATTTGTGCATTTATATAACTTGTTTGTTTCTCCATGCTCTGAAAAGATAGCCTTTTTCAATTTTGTTGTACGTGTGACAATGACAATAAAGGATATTCTATTTCATTTGATTCTATTCTATTGATTCAGCCTGATTACCACTCAGGTGAGCAAAACAATCTGGCATCTGCCTCAAGAAACCAGCTCCTCTTTAAGATCTTCCTGATTAGCCTTGATAAGCTCCAGCTGTGAGGATACACCTGTTGGTCACACCCTATAATGAGAGTAAGAGAGACACACACACCAACCTGCACACAGCTCTGTGGATATGACAGATTATGCATAATTCAATATAGACACAGTTATAAAATCAAGTATCACCACAGTCTTATTCCACATTTCTTAAATAACACACTTTTTACTTTTTATTTTACTACTGTTCGTGTTTATTAAATATTTTGACCAAATATTCTGACCAAAACTTCAGTGACTTTCACACTGGTCAGTTTTTGAAATTCAATTGTATATCAAATCAATTCTTGAAATTCTGATTAACAGCTAGTAAAATAAACATGGTTTTATTGTGAGACTTCTTGTACTGCTGCATCTTTAAATATTTAGATTTTTACTCAATAGCAAGGTCAGTGTCTCTTCAGTACCATGGACAGTTCCACATCAAATTAGATAAGAAGAGAGCTGATGTTCAATCTGGGCAGTAAGTCTTTAGAGCGATGCACACATTTCAACACATTTTGAAACCCCATTTCATAAGGAATCACTGTGTTCAACATTAGAAGAAAATAAACTGACATTCCTTAAATATTCAGGGTTATTAATTAACTCTTAAATCCCCTGGCCCGGTCAGTGACAACATTTAAACAAGAGGACTTACTGAAGGATCTAGTTCCTAGAGTCACTGTGATGTTTCTAAGCAGACACCTGAAGATTCTGGGTCTAGACCAACTGGTATTTGGAACCAGGTGGGCAAAAAATAAAATTTGTCTCAAGAGAAGTAAACATAGACAATACTGATGCTACCATCATGTTTACCTGTGGGTAAGGTGTCCTTTTGATTATTTCCACAGCGTTATTTTTGTGTCAAATATACCTTTTAGAATTTTAGTCACGTTTAGCCAGGTCTGAATGTTTTCTTTGAAAGATCTCTATACTCCTGTCCAGAAATACACAAATTAAAGGAGCCTGTTGTTACATCGCATGTAGAACTCAACCAGAAATATCTGCCATCTCTTCAGTGTCATTGTTGCCATTTTGCTCATTTATTAATCGAGACCAGAGATGTCTCCTGGTGTTGTAATTGTGGCTCAACGCCTTTGATAATTACAACTGTTAAATACTCAGTAATAATTGATAACTATTACCGGAGATGTCACTGTTTAATCGACCGTTTCTGCAGAAACGTGTGGAGCTTCAACCTTATCTTGACTGACAAATCACTCTTGCACAAAATAAACACAGAACGCCTTCTGTTACCACCTATGTGAATATTTATTAAATCACAGCCTGATACAATCCGTTCTTCTGATTTAATAATCTTCACCTACTCAAACATGCAAAGTTCTACACAAAAGGGGTAAAATATCTAACTAAACAAAATAAAGCAAAACAGCAGTGGGTGCGAATGGAATCAAACCAGCAGTTATGGCAAAAATGATAATATGACAAAGGGATGTGGTGGTGAGTGGAGGTTGGGGCGCAGCTCCAACTGTAACTCAGTTATACTCAGTCATAAAACCTCCCCCAACTCTTGAGCAGACAAAGAGTTATCCAAATTTTTGGCGGCAAGCTAGTAAGCAGTAAGGTTGAAGACAAAGAAAATGGTGAATTTCACCATGAGGTTATTTTAACAGTCCAGTCTCACAGCGCACCCGCGCTTGCTCTCAGGTGTTCAACAACCCCGCAAAACACACACAAAGCTGGGGAGCGCAACGGCTTCCAGACATCCAACACAGCACATCAAAGTTTCAATAACAAGGTTACCTGCACATATCATTCAGGACACATTAGATTAAATAGCAAATCTCATCGCACTAAAACCTCCTGTACCCTGCCCAGACTTTCTTAAGGTGCGTTCACACCAAACGCGATTTCTGCGAAAGGAGCGGCCAATTTACATGTTATCCCTATGTAGAGGCGCGTTCAGGAGCGGAGCGGCGCGGTGCGAAGGACGCGGAGGGCGCGGAAGGTGCGGCAAGCGAAGCGGAGCGGGAGCGGAGTGGCGCGATGGACGAGTTGAAAAATCTGAACTTTTTCCTAAATTTGCGTCGCGTCAACCAATCAGGGACTGGATGTGGCTGTGAGGTAGGGTGAAGGACCAAAGCGGAGAAGAAGCAGTTGTCAATGATGGAGGATCAGATCATAGTGGCGGTGTGCGGCAAGCCAGAGTTGTATGACTCAATTAATTACTTTTACCGAGACAAGTACAGAAAGGACCTGGCCAGGTTATGTTTACGCACAAATATCTTAAATTTAGGAGATGTGGACATTAAAAATCAGCTGTTTTTTTTACTGAGCTGAGATTTATTTACTCACCGAAGACTGATGGACAGGCATTCAGCAGTGGGGATACAGCGCCGGCAAACCGCGGTGAAGTTAGTTTGAAGTTGGATGTTCAAGCTCCGCGGAGCTAGCAGCATCTAGCTCACGGTTGATCCGATTCAGGCACTCAAATTTTCCACGATTGTTTGGTACGGAAACTTATTGACGGTCCGTAGTGGACCACCGCGCGTCAGAAGAGGGAGCAACAGAGAGCAGCTAGCCAAAATCTGGGTGCCTGACTCGGATCGGCCATGGGCTGGATGCCGCTGGCTCCACGGAGCTTGAGTGTCCAGTGTCCGGCTTCGGGCTGGCTACACTGCGGTCGCCGGTAGTTGGCGTCACGGAGGCCGATTTGTCTCCCAACGCGGGGCAGCAGATCTTCGAACTGGGTCCTGGATAGACGGAAGTACCGCTGAAATCGACCGCCATCCAGACGCAGCTCCTGGAGTAGGTGGTGGTAATCTCTGAACTGTTCCCGTCCCTGAAGAATCTGGTGAACCCAGGGACATTGACGTCAGCTGCGTTTTTCGGCTCTACACAGGTGAAACACCGTGATTACACGTGAAATCCATGTCCGCCATGTTCAGTTGAAACCAGCAAACAGCAGATGGAAGCTCCTCCTATTTGATGACGCGGCAAAGCGTTGCTGCCTGTTGCCAAATGCCAACGCGCAGTTCACGCGGAATGTCAAGCGGGCAAAAGCACACAATTGAGGCGAAAAATTTGCAGAATCCGTGTTCGGATTGAACGCACCATAAGAAAGAAATAAAAAAATAAAAGATTGGTGTTACTTGTTGTCGTCTTCCTTCTGAGCGGGGTTGAGAGAGAATGGGATGGAAGTTGGAAGTTAACGTGCGTCCTCAGTTAACTTCAGGAAAAGCGGTCAATCTTCATCTTCTGGCCTCCTTGGCGAAAGGGAAAATATGATATGACCATCACAGTCGACTAGGACCAAACAAGGTGGCTCCTTGAAACTCCGTGGTTTTTTAGTTCCGTGTTAAACTCATGTCTTCAATCGGCAAAGTGAAATTTCTGGCCTTCTTATTCCAGACCGGGACCTGTCCTGGAGAAGAACATCATGTTAGGAGAGTTAGTGGAGGCTCTGAAGAAGACTGAACTCCAAGCTGATCCAGCTGGTCACAGATATGCTGGACCTGAAGACCTGTGATGTCTGCACTGGGAGGAAGATGAAAGCTGCCAGGTCCTGTCTGGTCTTTTTGGTTTCTTTTTGTGAAAATCACCTCCAACCTCACTATGAATCTCCTGCTTTTATAAAACATAAAATTGTTAAATCTTCTGCTAATCTTCAGGAGAACATCTGCTCTCATCATGATGAGGTGATGAAGATCTTCTGTCATACTGATCAGCAGTGCAGTTCATTGTCAGAACTGATCTGAGATCCAGTTGGTTAAAATGGAGCTACTTTGTCATCTTGTTTGTTGTTTTGTTGATGTTGTCATCATGATCATCATCAATCAGGACATCAGTCGTTATTTTACTGTACAAACATCAGATTCTGATTAGCATTAAATTACAGGAGTCATTCAGCATGAGTCACATCTTTTCCGCACTAGAAGGAGAACATATCTGCAGAGGTTGGTTGCAGCTCAACCAAGGTTAAAAAAAGAACATGGCACTGTCCAGGCTTTGCTAACATAATTTTGTGGAAAAAAACACAGTGAAGACCTTCTGCTCAAACTGTGTGTACACCTAATTGGAAGTTGAAAACTGAAAGTAAGTCACCATCTAGAGAGAAGACCTGGATTCCAGTGTAGAAAACTGGCCTCATTCTCAACACAGATGTCTGCATTAAGCAGTGGTGGGCAAAGCTAACCAAAAAGTTAGCTTCACAAACCCATATTCCCCTAACGAAACTATTAACTTCTCTAACACTAAACAGATAAAGAATCTGTCACTGAGGCTGTGTCCAAATTCAGTGACTGCATCCTTCATAGGACCCGGACTTTGTAGGCTGGTCCATTGATGGCCACAAAAACGATGATGGCCACAAGTCACCAGCTGTTCCTGTCCTTACCTTAGTGTGATGTCTGTTGCCTAGCAACCGTGACAGCATAAAGCACAGAGCTATAAAGCCGTGCAAAAGGAGCCCGAAGGTTAACCCGCTGTCTTTACAGTATTTAACACCACATTGTTTTTATTTACCCCTTTACATATTCCTGATGACTTATAAACTTGTTTTATTTAAAATGTTCTTGTTTTATTATATTTTCATTTTATTCTTGTTCATTATTTATCCATTTAAAATGTTCAAAATAATTTACATGTTCATAAAAGTAAAAAATACCCCCCAAAACAAAAAAAAAACAAAAAAAAAAACACTGTAAATAAATAATATTAATGGCAATACCATTTATTTTTTGGTAAAACTTTTAGCAACTTTAACATCTTAACTTTCTGAAAAATGTTTATATCAATTTATTCGTAGAGCATAATAAACATAAATGAACCAAACATTAACCCTGAATTATATCTGTGTTTAAGTTGCACTCAGTGGTGAAACCCAGTGGGAGTTTAAAAACCATGTGAAACGAGAAAGCTGTTGGCACAGTGGGGGCGGACATCTCTGAACACATCGGCATGTTTGCAATTAAGCAATATCTTGATAAACCGAGCAGATATTTCAGGTTTAAGCTGCTATATTCTTGCCTAAAAACATTGTAAAATTCATTCATTTTTTTAACAGAAACCGCAATAAAGGGCATATGAAAAGTGATCCTCCCCCCTTACTGATTTTTTATTTTTTGGCATATTTGTCACACTTAAGTGTTTTATCATCAAATAAATTTAAAAATTAGTCAATGACAACACAAGTAAACACACTATGCTGTTTTTAAACAAGGTTTTTTATTATCAAGGGCGAAAAAATTCCAAACCTACATGGCGCTCTTTGAAAAAGAGACATCTGCTAAGTGAAGTGTGTACACACCCCATAGGCAATAAGGGGTCAAGGAAAAGTAAACCTCAGGGTCCTCCTGACACTCACATTACATAGACAATGAAACAAAAATGTGGAAGAAAAGTATGTTTGAATATCTGGAGTAGTAAATTTGGCTTTCATGAAGGAGGTTCCTTTACTTTGGAACAAGATAGAAAATTAGAAAATAAATTGGAAAAATAAAAACAAAACATTATGAAATAGAAAAGCATTAAGACTGAGATGAGGAAGTTGGGTAAACACAGAGGAAGTATGTGGAAGAAAGATACACAGAAAAAATGCTTTGGGGGATTAGATGTGGACAAATATGTGGCAGGAAGAAAAGACAATAATTAATTAAAATCATCAAATAACAATTTAGCAGATAAACTACTTCTGCGTAAATTGCCTCCATCATACACCAGTGACTCCTCTCCTTCTCTTTAACCTCCTCTGCCAGTTCTGCAGGCCCTGAAGCCTGATCCAGATCTGGACTCCTGCCCCTCAACAGCAGCACAACCGCAGCAAGGAGCACAACAGTAACAGCATCAAGCTCCTCCTGTCCATCTCCATCAACAAGGTTAAAGTCTGCCCACCAGTTTCTCATGGTGGAAGAAGTGGCTCCAACTGACCCAATTTTATTTTACCGCCCCTGCGATTCACTGCCAATGATGTGGAAGATGCAGCCAAATGGACTCCCTGATCCAGTTCAGTCAGAAGAGTGATTTACTGAACAACCCACAGTTTCAAGAGTTCTGCCCCACAGGAGCTGGAATCAGGCATCTCCTTGCCAATAAACTCAGGTAGCTGATCTTCACAAAATGTCATAGTTCCTGCTTTTATCTGAACCAAGACTTTAAAATGTTAATTGCGGCCAGGGGGATAATAATCCCTACACTGACATGATGAGAACACTGAGGGGTGAAATCAAGAAAGCCTTCTTACAAAGAATGGACATGTATATTCCAAGCAGTATTAAACAGAAACCAGATGAATTTGTGCATGATTTCATCCACCGCTTAGAAGAATCTTTCAACAAACATTCAGGCCTGACTAAACTTGGTAACTTGGAAGACCACCTTAGGCATGGGAGAACCACATTTGCCACATCATCCATAAAGGACTGCTGCCTGACCTTGCAGGTGAAATCAAGCAAACATATGTGGGGTGCAACACTAGGGCACACTTTGAGGATCTTCGCCACGCTCAAGTCAATTAACAATAAACCAAAAGAAAGAAGGATGACAAATTACAGAAAGAGCTTCATATGGCAGCTCTCACAATGTATCAGGCAGTAGGAGACCAAAGATACCCTCCACTGTGATTTTTGAGTTTCACAGATCATGAGGGCTGCATTACCAGCCCCTGCACACAATCCCCTGTATCAGCTGAAACCAGGGGACTGGTTAGTGGAGTAGGTGCTTTACAGAAAAAATTGGAGATCCAAACACTGGAGAAGTCCCTTCCACATTTGCTCACGACTTACACTGGAGTGAGAATCGCTGAAAGAGCCAGTTGGATTCCCGCATCTCACTAAATAGATTCCAGAATCAACCCAAGAACCCAATGCATTGCCCTAGAGTTAGAATCATAAGGTCATTTGCCTCAACGCACACACACCATGGTGAAAGAGACACATAGGAACATACAGGGAAGATCTCTACACATTGCACATAACCTTTCTCCAATTCTTCTTAATCTTTTTATTTGGTGGCTACTGGGCACTCCTTTGCCTGGACAACGAGGTCTGCCATGGTAACCAAGGAGTGTGATCCCCCCAACAGTTACAATTATAGTTCAGGAAAATATAACTGTTTCTGCTTGGTTTCGATGTGATGTTGTGAAGCACGGCAGTTTCTCAAAGGGATGGTCCACATATGATGTCCGCGTGTTTCCTCAGGGTCAGCCTACCTATTCTTCTAGTTGGTGCCCCTTCTGGTCGACTGTTTATTGGATTTCTATCAACTTGGCTCTATTAAATGGTGAGCGGACAGTTTAAACAACAAGTAACATTTATTAAGGATTATTCGGGAGGTTCTTAACCATGTATTAAGCGCAATCCTCTAATTCTTACATCTAAACAAATGTCTGCCAGTCTCTGGGATGGCTTTGATTTATGTTGGTTCTAGGTGTTGATGTAAAAGGAGCAGATGCACGAACTCTTGAAGGTGCAGCTAATTCCTCCTAATGTTCTTCTATTCCGCAATCTGCCCCCCACCCCCACCCCATCCCCTAATATTTATCCTACTCTTCCTCCCTCAAAGGCTTTCATTTCTTACCTAAATTCATCAGACCCCCCCAACAACCTGCCCCTTCTGTTTTATACAAATAGGCCTGGGTTTGACTGCATGCTGTCTTTACAGATCACTCATCACCCTGCACATTGTAACACTCTATCTGCCCTATTCCCATTTGCTATATCAAATATGATTCCTCCTGTTTTCACACCCAGAAAAGGAAACTATACTTGTCTCCTTAGGAATAATATCACCCATTTTGGTAATATGACATTTTCTCAGTGTAGCTTCACAATATATGTGAATTCCTGGGCTAATGTTGGCACACGGTCTATAGCTAGAGCTGACTTATTTTAGTGTTTGATATTGTGTTAGATACAGCGAGAAATGGGCCTTGTTCTTTACAAACCGGCACCGGTATTCTCAGGGTTAACACTTCGACTAAATCTATGGTCCTACAAGACCATTAGACTTGTTTTGCACATAGACGGTTTCAATGTGAGCTTTGCTGCAACTGTGTTTCCTAATATTTAGGCACATTAGATTCAGGAATTTAAGGGAAAAAAAAACTGGCTGCGTTTGAATAGGTTTTAGAGACGGCGAAAGATGTGTATCAATCTGCTAAACCCACTGGTGGGACCTTAGGATCTTCTTCTAGGAGCCTTCTTTGGCTTCATACGGTGCTCTGAGTGTGCTCCATCCTCATCCTTCTATTCTAACACTTCTATTCATCCATGTCTTACAGATATTACCATAGAGACTTTAGGAAAAAAAGTCCAGTTCACAACCTTTAGTTCTTATTAAAGGAGAACCAGTGGAGCGTGTTCAGTATAACAAGTACCTAGCTGTTGTCGTCGACAATAAGCTGGCACTCAGTAAAAACTCCAACAAGGTCAGCAAAAAACACATCAAAGATTGCACTTCCTTCACAAATTGAACCAACTTGGAGTGTGTGAAATGTTGATGACCATCTTTTATATCTCTATGATAGAATCAGTCCATTTGCTTTCATCACCTGGTTCGGTAAACAAAAATAGGATAAAGCAAGTGGTAAATGTGGCATGTAAAATTACTGACACTAAATTACCTAATCTAACAGAATTTATTTATTGAGAGTTAGACAAAACGCCAAAGCTATTCCTCACTCTCCTCATCATCCAGTTCATGTCAAATTTGAGCCCTTACCGTCTGGAAACAGATTCAGGCAGCCTAGATCAAGGACCAATGGATGGAAAAACTATTTTATTACTCAGGCCATTATTCAGACAAAAGCGATTGGTTGCGGCATTCTTAGTTGAATTGTTACTTGCAATGTTGTAGAGTGATTGCATCTGTGTTTTGTTTTCAATGGTTTTCACTGCTGCAAGACATTTTCATCGCTGCAAGCAAAACTTTCGGTAGGGGAACAACAATAATGTTGAGTCAGGAAGTCTAGCCTTGAGATTCTAGTTCATTAAACACTTCCGTCAAGTTCAGCTAAGGTCTGGCATCTCACCAGAGCATTATTATCAAACTATTTAAATTCTCATTCCTTGATCATCCCATGCAAACTGTTTATATGTCCATAAAAATCTCAGTGATTTACATCAAGCTCACCTATCACTTCTGCTCAACTTGTTTCTGTAATTTGGGCGGTCCTAAGTGGGCTTGGAAAAACGCTATTTCTTGAATACTGCAACCACACTGAGTCTCCTCCCAAGCCTTCAACCAAGCCTTTCTTTCTTTTCCTGCTCTCGGTGGAGGTGGACGCTTTTTCTCTGTCTCCCGCACCCCTCCCATATCTGCCCTGCTTCAGCTCTGTGTCTTGTCTTTTTGGAGCCTCTTTTTGCACATCTTCCAAATTCTTCCAAAATATGGATTTTGTCAGCTGGTCTCTCAATGCAATTGATCAAATTTTCTCGACGAGAAGACAGGGGTCGGGAGAGCCCACCTGCCCGGACGGGACATTTTTCTCCAGATACACGATGGACTCCTGGCAGAAGTGGAGGATTGTGTGTTTGTCGATAATGTCAGTCGAGGATGTGGAAGATATGTATATAATTGGATGTTTGATATCAGGATTTCTGGTTTTTGGAGTCAGCGGTTACCTGGCATATCGAGAAATTCGGAGAATGTCAGCAGCTGTTCTGGCCATTGTAAGGTTGCCTGGCATGTATGATGGGATCTTCAGAGCGATCAACACTCAGACTGAGATGTTACGTGAGCTGAATCGCAGACTGGATGTGATCCTTAGGATCGCAGGCAGGTTGCGGTTCCTGGACTAAGGGTTGAAATGGGATAAATCTTGGAGAAAGTTGTTTGCTCGGATCTGGCAGAAAGACCAGGAATTTGGCTGTTTGGATTCGCCTTTGAGAAGCACCAGCGAGACTCTCAAGGTTGACGGAAAATCAAGAGTCAGCCTATCCCAAATAATTATTGTTTTTCTGAATCTGGCTCCCCTGCACGGCCTTGATGGCTGGCTATCTTCAACTTCTCCCGGAAGTTATGTAAACATGACGCTCTGGTCCCTCTGCCCCCTCCCTTCCCTGAGGACATCTGTGGACCTGCTGAGAACTTTGTGGCCGGTTGATGAACCTTACAACGTACCATCAAGGACAATGGCCTCTGGGACAGTGCTTCATGGACTTACTTGCACACACACACATCCTCAAGATAAACATATGCACCCCTCACACCACCTTCACTGATCCCAGCATGATGTTGTTTTGTAAACTTGTTGCTTCTTTGTGCTGAGGTTTTTTGCAATCTCAAACTGTATCCTGCTAAGGATAAAGTATGAAATATGATTTTTTTCCCACTACTTACCTAATGTGGCCTCTTTTCTCATCTAGCAAGGGCAGCGCCTGTGATGTGGGCAGCAAAGCCTCGGTGACCCGTCCCCCCATTGTCTTGTGTCATGATGTCTGTTTGGATGGGTTGTACTGGAATTCTAATTTCCCCTCGGGGATCAATAAAGTATCTTTGAATTGAATTGAATTGAAGTATCCCCAGATAACCCATCCTCAGTCGTAATTCATCCATTCCCTTAATTTCTTCCTTCAATAAATGCTTAATCTCATATCTCCGAGGCTTGGTTCTTGCTGGTGAACAGCATTTTAATGCTACCATCTTGTGGCAAATGTGTAACTGCCAGTTTGGTGATTAACTGCACTTAAGTCAGGTTGAATACCTGAGGCCGATCTGTAAACGGCAGTACAAGGTGATCATGACAGAGAGATGATCTGTATCTGAATTTATTTAACTTTATCAATGAGAATGTTTTTTCCCAGATGTTGGTAGATCCAAACAGAACCAGACTCATCTGAATGGGCCTCCTCAAGTGTACCAGTGATACTGACTTAAAGTTCTCTGATGTGTAATTGAGCTTGAAACTTTATACTTTAGAATAAGATTTATTACCAAAGAAAGTCTTTTCTCTTTTAGTTTATAAACATTCTGTGGATGTGTACTGCTTAAGAAGAACACAGGAGATTCTGCTTTCTGCCTTTTCCTCAAAATATTATTTCTACTTTATTCTATATATTTAACTTTAATCACAAAAATAGATTTTTTTTTCTGAAGTGTCAACTTCAATCTCAATATTTTAATTTTATTATTGGGAAATAAAAATAAAATCCACCAAGTAGCCCGAATATTCCTTTTTAAACAACGTTATATTCTGCATTAATCTTTAATTTTTTAGCGTTAGCTGGCATATTTAAGGGCTAAAGCTAATGTCTTGGAGGCTGTTCAACACATTTCCTGATGTTCAGATGATCACTGATAACATTCATGTAGATAAGCAACAGAGGATAATGATCATCACTAAATTCACCTACATTATTGCACATCACATGTTCACCTAATACTGTGCAGCCCTAGTCTAGTGCACTATAGCTGAGTGTTGTTGCACACATAGAGACTGTAGCTCTGTAAACAGGATTATCGACTTGTAAATAAAGGACAGTGATGGCTGCCTGACCTTGTTTTTAAGTCAGAAGTGGTGCTGGAGGTTCAAAGGTTGCTATAATTGACATTTACTGTTTAGTTATAGATGTGGCTTTACAAGCTGCAGTTGGCTTAGTTTAAAATGTTCCTTTATGTAGTTGCTGGTCTAACTGCGTCTGTTGTTTGTTTCCTTTTAATGACAAGAATTACTTTTTTAGTTGGAGATGTTCTAGTTTCCTAAAAGTGACAAACTGATGTTAAAATCAGAAGACTGATTATTAAACCTGGATCTACATTTAAACACAAACCTCAAGGCTAAAGTTGCTGCTGTGAAAAGAGTTAAATATTCAGTTCCTGCTTCAAACTGCTCCTCTCCCTCTAGTTACAGTCATATGAGTCTATCTTCTTCCTGCTATAACACACTGTAAGCTCCACTTTGTTCAGTCTGATGTTTATTGCCCACCCAACCCTTTAGATATTGGTGGGCAGAACATAAGTGGAGGAGATAAAAATCTTACTAAAGTTCAAACTGATTAAACATCTAAAACAGAGAACCTCACGCAGTTGTTGTTACTGAAAGGTAAAATGGCTCAGAGAGGAGCTCAGCTGGAGAAAATATCATGTACCATCTGTTTGGGTCTACTGAGGGATCCAGTGACTATTCCCTGTGGTCACAGCTACTGTAGGAACTGTATTAAAGACTTCTATGACGGAGAAGATCAGAGAAGAATCCAGAGCTGCCCTCAGTGCAGGAGAACTTTCAAGCAAAGGCCTGTTCTGGAGAAGAACATCATGTTGGCGGACTTGGTGGAGGATCTGAAGAGGACTGGACTCCAAGCTGCTCCAGCTGATCACTGCTATGCTGGACCTGAAGATGTGGCCTGTGAGGTCTGCACTGGGAGGAAGATTAAAGCTGTCAAGTCCTGCTTAACCTGTCCTGCTTCCTACTGTAGGGATCACCTCCAACCTCACTATGATGCTCCATCATTACAGAAGCACAAGCTGGTGGATCCCTCCAAGAAGCTCCAGGAGAACATCTGCTCTCGTCATGATGAGGTGATGAAGATCTTCTGTCGTACTGATCAGCAGTGTATCTGTTATCTCTGCTCTATGGATGAACATAAAGGTCATGAAACAATCTCAGCTGCAGCAGAAAGGACTGAGAAGCAGAAGGAGCTCCAGGTGAGTCGACAACAAATCCAGCAGAGAATCCAGGACCAAGAGAAAGATCTGAAGCTGCTTCAACAGGAGGTGGAGGCCATCAATGTCTCTGCTGATAAAGCAGTGGAGGACAGTGAGAAGATCTTCACTGAGATGATTCATCTCATCCAGAAAAGAGGGTCTGATGTGAAGCAGCAGATCAGATCCCAGCAGGAAACTGAAGTGAGTCGAGTCAAAGATCTTCAGGAGAAGCTGGAGCAGGAGATCACTGAGCTGAAGAGGAAAGATGCTGAGCTGAAGCAGCTCTCAACCACAGATGATCACAACCAGTTTCTCCACAACTACCCCTCACTGTCAGCACTCAGTGAGTCTACACACTCATCCAGCATCAATATTCATCCTCTGAGATACTTTGAGGATGTGACAGCAGCTGTGTCAGAGCTCAGAGATATATTACAGGACATCCTGAGAGACACATGGACAAACATCTCACTGAGAGTCACTGAAGTGGATGTTTTACTACCACAACCAGAACCAAAGACCAAAGCTGGATTCCTAAAATATTCACAAGAAATCACTCTGGATCCAAACACAGCAAACAGGAAGTTGTTATTATCTGAGGGGAACAGAAAGGTAACATTAATGAAAGAAAAACAGTCTTATCCTGATCATCCAGACAGATTCACTGATGTTAAACAGGTTCTGAGTAGAGAGAGTCTGACTGGTCGTTGTTACTGGGAGGTGGAGTGGAGAGGAGGAGTTGAAGTAGCAGTTTCATACAAAAACATCAGTAGAGCAGGAAGGTCTGATAAATGCAGGTTTGGATCCAATGACAATTCGTGGTCATTATATTGTAACAAAAACAGTTACACATTTTATCACAACAACATTAAAACTCCAGTATCAGGTCCAGTTTCCTCCAGAATAGGAGTGTATCTGGACCACAGAGCAGGTATTCTGTCTTTCTACAGCGTCTCTAAAACCATGACTCTCCTCCACAGAGTCCAGACCACATTCACTCAGCCTCTACATGCTGGAGTTTGGGTTTTAGCAGGTTGGATCTTCTGCTGAATTCGTTAAACTGAAATAATCAGAACTGTTCTGAGGTCCAGTTGGTTAAAATGTTTATTTTAGTTCCAGTTTCTTTAGTCTCCATCATTGTTGCTGAGAGCTCATTGTTGTGTCATTTCTTCACTGCTCAGAGATCAGCTGTCTTTATGGAGCTACTTTGTCATCTTGTTTGTTGTTTTGTTGATGTTGGAGTTTGTTTGGGTGCTGCCCCTTCCTGTTTCTGTTCAGCCATGGAGGCTATCACTGCTCAGGAGGATTTTTATTCACTTAAAGTAATTACATTCATATTTATTGCTTTTTCAAATGTTGTTGTTGTTCAAATCCATGTACAGATGAGCTGATGGAAACTATAATTAACATGTTCATCATCAATCAGGTCATCAATCAATATTTTATTGGACAAACATCAGATTCCGGATCAAACTGATTGTAGAAATGAATTAAAATAGATCAGAAAATTACTGAACAAGAGTCCTTATCAGAGTTTACTGTTTTATGTTTTGAGCAAATATGTGGACACAAATATTGTGTTTACATTTTTATAGTTTACAACATTTTTTTTTTTGTGCAGACAAGTGATCACATCCTTAAAATGTATTATTATATCCAGCAATCTGTGGCTGTAAATGTTTTGTTTATTTGAAATTTTATAAAATTCTATGCATGATTTGATTAAAATGTAATGTTAGTTTTTCTTCCCACATTTAACTTAATAAAACACAATATTCAACACTAGAATGATGATTTATTTACACTCTGAGCATACGTTTACCTCCTCCCAGCTGCTAATGAGAGCAGCCGCCACGGATTATTTGTCCGGTGTCCGCTATGCAACCACACAGCCAGACTGAGCCACCTTCGGCACATGACCCAATGCCCTTTGGACCTTTTTCAATTCTGTTCATCAGAACAATTCATGTAAGAGGTGGTGTCTGGGCTGAGTAATTTAGTTCTTAATTAGTTCTTAATATTATGTCAAGCCCATGTGAAACTAAAAGGGTTGCTAAATACGGTACTTTTCTTTGTTAGCTACAACCGCTAACTGCTAATGCTAACACCAGGCCGGTCAAATATTTATATCCAGCTTGTCGCCATCTTTTGAGAGTCCATAGAAGTTCCATTTTAGTAGTCTATTACTCCATGTGATGGCTACTTAACATGAACATCAGAGGTCCAAAGAGTTTTGATTTCTAAAGTTTTCTAAAACATTATTTTTCTAGAATAATGGTGGCTGATTGAAACAACATTAAGAACATTAGTCAAAAATGCTTATTGGTGTCTAATTAGGCAAATCCTTCTTTAAAAGATTATTTTATTATAATAATGTTTCATCTGTTCTTCCCATTTGCATTGTGAATTGATTGTTTGAACACATACCAATCATTGATAATTAGTTTTCAAACTAATTTTACCTCATTTCCAAATTCCTCAAAATAAACCTTGATTCTTAAAAAAAATAATAATGATAACACTAAACTGTGATATCATTGCTTCATTTTATTGGTTATGGTTTTCAATCATTTTATTTGTTCCTTTTTTCCTTCATTTGTATATAGTTCATTAGTTTCTTTATTCTTGCAGGTTTGCTTGGTAGTTTAAGTGAAATAGTTTCTTTCCTAGTTAAAGAGTTATTGACTGTTTCCATTTTCCTTTAACCTCAGAAGACGCTTAGTTGCTATTATGAGGTTTTTAAGAATGGCGGGTTTGATTTTCCTAACAGAGATGCAGAGTCAACCAATCATTGATTGGTTGAGTCTTCTGATGTCGCATTTTCAGCTCCACTCGGCTCACTTGGAACCCAGGCTGAGTAGATACAAAATTAGGAGGTGGTAACAACTACCGGTACCTAAAGGAAAACCCTAAAAGTCGAGTTCAGTTGGTACTAGTAGAAAATTGGCTTAAAATGAATGCTTTTGAGTGGGCCAGCCAGAGTCCCGAATTTAATCTGATAGAGTCTGTGGAGGCAGATGCAGATTAGGGTAATAGTAAAGAGGCCCTCCAACCACATAGATTTGGAGCTCATCAACAAAGATACACCTTCAACATACCAGAGGAAACATGCAACACCATATTCAGCAATTATAAGAAGGGTTTGATGCTGTCATGCCAATAAACATTTCTCATCTAATTATGACATGTAAATAAAAACAGATGGTTTTTTTTAGAGATACTCTTTCTACATTGGTTTAATAAATTTTGAGTGCCTGTCTCCTTCTCTACCCCAAAAAGACTTTTTGGATGAATAAAAACATTTTTCACCTTAAATCTGCCAGGGGTGTGAGTACTTTGGGGTTTACCTGCAGGTTTAGTAATATTACAGTAAATATAAATTTTTGTTTGCTGTCATTCCCCCACTCCAGCCATGCTTACAGCATTATGATACATGAGACCATTTGTGTGTAGATTCATTAATACTATAAACTATCACGCCCTGCTGAAGCCACGTTTCTGACTTTTCATTGATTTAACTTGTTCACTATAAAAAAAACTTTGGTGTAGAAGAAGCAGAGAGGTGAGTCAGACTGTAATCAACAGGTTCTGCTCCCTAGTTGCTTCAGGTACTTTAACATACATGTCTGGACCTGATTATGGAAATTCAAGCAGGTAACAAATGGAAAGTTTTCTCTTTAGTTTATTCATCATATTTTATTCATTGAGACATAAATGTTGTTTTAATTTAAAAATGAGGAAGAATATAAAACTGTGTAATTTTCCTCTGTTTAGATGAACTTAAGAACTCATTATAAAATATTTAGTTTAAAATGGCGGCCAGTAAAACATGTTTCCTCCCTTCAGATGTTCGTATCTGATGATGGGTGGAACCAAAGATGTTCACTGTAGCAACATGTTGTTCAGAATGAAACTGACAGTCAGTACTGAGAGGTAAGAAGTGAATTTCATTCTGAATTTCATTAGAAATGATTTCTCTGATCATCTCTAAGAGAAGGTTTCTACAAGGCCATGGAAAGGAAGGGTGAGGAGGTGCTGTAGCTTCCCCTGGTGGAAAATAGATGACTCACATGAACTGATAGACCATGAAAATAATTCATTGGAAATATGCACACCAAAGTCAATCAATAAAACTAAAATAATTAACCTAGTTAAAGTCTATTCACTTTGCTAATAAATGCTATCTGCATTAGTAGGCCATAAAGCATTAACACATAACATGAAACTTTTATTTATTTTGTTTTGTATAATGTATACCAGTGTTCCCATTGGTCTGGTGTCCATCATAAGACAGATTTTATTTCTTGTTACAAATTCTGGGTAGAAATATTCACAGTAGCTCTTAAAAGCCTTTACTGTTTATTTCCAGGTGAAGTAAAACTGTGGACGTTGCTTTTTTAATTTGACTCTATGAAGATTAAAACAAACTTTTCCTATTTTCCAGTTGTTTCAGGTCCTTTTACCAGAACCGTTTTTTGCTCTCTGTTTAAATGCATAGGGCCTCCACAAGCCACAAGAGGGACCTGAAGTTCCTCTTAGTACAATAAACATTGCTCATATTAATTCGTTATAAGCTTAATAATAAATATATGATATAATATATGACACGTAAGCCGGGTCTCAGGCTTTTGTGGCACATTTATGATGTACAATTAAACTGAAAAGCAAACAAATCTGTCAAGCAAAATTCTGTTAAATACAAGCTGACCAGTGAATATTTCTTATTTTATTTGTATGACTTTAAAATAACATGCTGGTTATTCCAAGCAATAGTCGATGCTGATTTCTTTTTATCATGTGCTAAACAAACAGATCTGAACGGGGTTGGAGTGAAACTCATAAAGTTTCTGACAGATTCCAGTATTAGTCATCTTTTTATTAGTAATCTCTTTGCATAGGGCCCCGGAAAACTAGAAAAGGCCATGCCTTTTTCTATACCTGTCTGGACTTCAATTCAATTCAATTCAGTTTATTTATATAGCGCCAATTCACAAAACATGTCATCTCAAGATCTTCACAAATGGTTTGGAATGATATAGGGTTGTCGGGGAGGTTAGATTAAACTACTGAGTGTTAGAGTTTGGCCATTTTAGAATGGGCCATATGTAGGGGTACTAAGTAAAATAATACACTGATAAAGTGTGTCTATGTAGAGCCCACTGGTGGTCATTGTTATACTAAAAACCACAATGATTGGGGATACCTCTCTCTGTCAGACTGATTATAACCATTGGAAAAGAGAAGGGGTCATACAGGTAGCAGAAATGGAGGGTGTGTTTGCACCTCAACCATAACTGAGCTGGTTTAGGCTAAACCTGACTCCCCCTTACTCCATCCAACAGGGAGGGAGAAAGACAGAGGAAAGAATAAATGGAAAGTGTTGTTTTCTGTTGTTGGGACCCACAGCCATGGATTACAGCATGAAGTCCGGTACAAACTTTTCTGGAACTTTCAAAATAAATTGCATTAACCAACTTCCAGCACAACTTTGGAAGGGGGGGTAACAGCGGACTTCCTGTGAGGTCACTGCCTGTATAAAATCCCCACCTTTCCAATGAATCGATCTCTTCCACTGCTCCCCTGCGGGACTGGACAGGAGGGACACAGCACGCTAATGTCTCTTTGCAGGCAAACAGACATAACTCTTCAAACTGGATCCAAGAGTGTCATAAGAGTGCAGATTGGCATCAAACAGCTCTCCCATGCATTCAGCATTGTTACAACAGACCAAAGGGGGGTCACATTATCCTATGCCCATTACTCTCCTGTAGGGAGCCATAGGAGCTATAAAGCCACACTCCACACCCTCCTACAGATGGCGCACTGGCCTCCAACATCTCACGACACCCAGGTCTACAGGTCCTTCTCAAAATATTAGCATATTGTGATAAAGTTCATTATTTTCCATAATGTCATGATGAAAATTTAACATTCATATATTTTAGATTCATTGCACACTAACTGAAATATTTCAGGTCTTTTATTGTCTTAATACGGATGATTGTGGCATACAGCTCATGAAAACCCAAAATTCCTATCTCACAAAATTAGCATATTTCATCCGACCAATAAAAGAAAAGTGTTTTTAATACAAAAAATGTCAACCTTCAAATAATCATGTACAGTTATGCACTCAATACTTGGTCGGGAATCCTTTTGCAGAAATGACTGCTTCAATGCGGCGTGGCATGGAGGCAATCAGCCTGTGGCACTGCTGAGGTCTTATGGAGGCCCAGGATGCTTCGATAGCGGCCTTTAGCTCATCCAGAGTGTTGGGTCTTGAGTCTCTCAACGTTCTCTTCACAATATCCCACAGATTCTCTATGGGGTTCAGGTCAGGAGAGTTGGCAGGCCAATTGAGCACAGTGATACCATGGTCAGTAAACCATTTACCAGTGGTTTTGGCACTCTTGCATGTCTGATGTTTTGTTTCCAGTCCTTGTATAATTATATCAATATTACTATTGAATATTGTTCCAGATCATCAGTTGTTTTCTCTAAATGTTTTTGTCTGTTTCTTTCACCATTACTGACTGACTGTTTCTTGAATCCACTTTAACTTGGTGAAATATGATTAAACTTTGAAAAATATAACTTTTTAGAAATTATTCACCCCATTATTTTCCCTAATTGTGGCCAAAGTTACATTTATGACTCATTAGCTAATACTGCAGCTCCACAGTTTTTTCCTTTACACACTCAGATTAGATGAACCCATAAATAGTAGCCAGTTGTTAATTTCCTCAAGAAGAATCAAGCTGCTCTTCAGCTGCTACCAACTGGCTCCAATAATTAAACAAGACTTTTTCTTCAGTAAATTAAGACACACGGTGGTTTCTCCTCTCTGGAGTTGCTAATTAAATGCTGTCTATAAACCTCTGGGACTAATTCATAGCATCATAATCAGTTTTTCTCTAAACTCAGAGCAGATTATTCCTCCTGAGCTTCACCAACTACAGGTCCTTCTCAAAATATTAGCATATTGTGATAAAGTTCATTATTTTCCATAATGTCATGATGAAAATTTAACATTCATATATTTTAGATTCATTGCACACTAACTGAAATATTTCAGGTCTTTTATTGTCTTAATACGGATGATTTTGGCATACAGCTCATGAAAACCCAAAATTCCTCTCTCACAAAATTAGCATATCATTAAAAGGGTCTCTAAACGAGCTATGAACCTAATCATCTGAATCAACGAGTTAACTCTAAACACCTGCAAAAGATTCCTGAGGCCTTTAAAACTCCCAGCCTGGTTCATCACTCAAAACCCCAATCATGGGTAAGACTGCCGACCTGACTGCTGTCCAGAAGGCCACTATTGACACCCTCAAGCAAGAGGGTAAGACACAGAAAGACATTTCTGAATGAATAGGCTGTTCCCAGAGTGTTGTATCGAGGCACCTCAGTGGGAAGTCTGTGGGAAGGAAAAAGTGTGGAAGAAAACGCTGCACAACGAGAAGAGGTGACCGGACCCTGAGGAAGATTGTGGAGAAGGGCCGATTCCAGACCTTGGGGGACCTGCGGAAACAGTGGACTGAGTCTGGAGTAGAAACATCCAGAGCCACCGTGCACAGGCGTGTGCAGGAAATGGGCTACAGGTGCCTCATTCCCCAGGTCAAGCCACTTTTGAACCAGAAACAGTGGCAGAAGCGCCTGACCTGGGCTACAGAGAAGCAGCACTGGACTGTTGCTCAGTGGTCCAAAGTACTTTTTTCGGATGAAAGCAAATTCTGCATGTTATTCGGAAATCAAGGTGCCAGAGTCTGGAGGAAGACTGGGGAGAAGGAAATGCCAAAATGCCAGAAGTCCAGTGTCAAGTACCCACAGTCAGTGATGGTCTGGGGTGCCGTGTCAGCTGCTGGTGTTGGTCCACTGTGTTTTATCAAGGGCAGGGTCAATGCAGCTAGCTATCAGGAGGTTTTGGAGCACTTCATGCTTCCATCTGCTGAAAAGCTTTATGGAGATGAAGATTTCATTTTTCAGCACGACCTGGCACCTGCTCACAGTGCCAAAACCACTGGTAAATGGTTTACTGACCATGGTATCACTGTGCTCAATTGGCCTGCCAACTCTCCTGACCTGAACCCCATAGAGAATCTGTGGGATATTGTGAAGAGAACGTTGAGAGACTCAAGACCCAACACTCTGGATGAGCTAAAGGCCGCTATCGAAGCATCCTGGGCCTCCATAAGACCTCAGCAGTGCCACAGGCTGATTGCCTCCATGCCACGCCACATTGAAGCAGTCATTTCTGCCAAAGGATTCCCGACCAAGTATTGAGTGCATAACTGTACATGATTATTTGAAGGTTGACGTTTTTTGTATTAAAAACACTTTTCTTTTATTGGTCGGATGAAATATGCTAATTTTGTGAGATAGGAATTTTGGGTTTTCATGAGCTGTATGCCTAAATCATCCGTATTAAGACAATAAAAGACCTGAAATATTTCAGTTAGTGTGCAATGAATCTAAAATATATGAATGTTAAATTTTCATCATGACATTATGGAAAATAATGAACTTTATCACAATATGCTAATATTTTGAGAAGGACCTGTAGAACGCTCTAAAGAAACGAGGTCCAAAACTTCTTTGGCCACTAGAAGGTCTTCACAACACAGTCAGAAGAATCAGAACCAACTTTATTAACCAGGTTTCAGGGGACAAACAAGAATTTTGACTTGGGTTTCCATCACTTGCATCGTAAATCAAACATCAAACCACAGAATATAGTGAACAAAGAAAGGTTTAGGATTTATTAGGTTTACCAGGAAACTGAGTTTCATTATGAAAACACTTCAACAACTTCCTCGAACAAGAAGACTAAATGAACGTTCTTACACACATCAAAGCTAATATTATAGGAAGTTGGACTTCCTGGCTGAGCTTTTATTTCAGTTCATGTCATGTTTGCTCCCACCTGAACCCAAACAGTTCTGCTGATAAGAAATATGTTAAAGAAAATCAACTACAGGAAGAATAGATGTGATGAAAAATGCTGCAGAAGTCCTTCGTGTTTTCCCACAAAAAACTCAGTAAATCTGACTGGTTCAGTGATTTGATCCCAAAAAATGATGTTTGTCCAATAAAATAATGACTGATGTCCTGATTGATGATGATCATGATTATAGTTTCCATCAACTCATCTGTACATGGATTTGAACAACAACATTTGGTCTGACAAACATAAATAAAGGTAATTAGTTTAGGTGAATAAAAATTCTCCTCAGCAATGACTAACTGCTTTCAACCAACTGGACCTCAGAAAAGTTCTGATTATTTCATTTTAACAAACTCAACAGAGGATCCACCTTGAACATAAGCTCCAGCATATAGAGGCTGAGTGAATGTGGTCTGGACTCTGTGGATCAGAGTCATGGTTTCAGAGATGCTGTAAAAAGACAGAATACCTGCTCTGTGGTTCAGATACACTCCTATTCTGGAGGAAACTAGACCTGGCAGCATGGTTACTGTTTTGTGAAAAAATGTGGAAAAGCTTACGTTACAATGTAACGACCATGTTTTGTCATTGAATTCATAGGCTTCTCCAGTGGAGATATTCTTGTATGAAACTCCTATAACAACTCCTCCTCCTCTCCACTTCACCTCCCAGTAACAACGTCCAGTCAGACTCTCTCTACCCAGAACCAGTTTATAGTAAGAGATCGTGTCTGAAACATCAGACGGTTTCGGTAAAACTGATGTCATTTTTCTGTCACCCTTAGAAAATACCAGATTGAACTTTGTCGTGTTTGGATCCAGAGTGATTTCTTGTGAATATTTCAAGAAATCAGCTCTGGTCGTCGGTTCTGGTTCTGACAGTAAAACCTTCACCTCAGTGATTGCCAGTGAGATGTTTGTCCATGTGTCTCTCATGATGTCCTGTAGTTTATCTCTGAGCTCTGACACAGCTGCTGTCACATCCTCAAAGTATCTCAGAGGACGAATATTGATGCTGGATGAGTGTGTAGACTCACTGAGTGCTGACAGTGAGGGGTAGTTGTGGAGAAACTGGTTGTGATCCTCTGTGTTTGAGAGCTGCTTCATCTCAGCATCTTTCCTCTTCAGCTCAGTGATCTCCTGCTCCAGCTTCTCCTGAAGATCTTTGACTCGACTCACTTCAGTTTCCTGCTGGGATCTGATCTGCTGCTTCACATCAGAGCTTCTTTTCTGGATGAGATGGATCATCTCAGTGAAGATCTTCTCACTGTCCTCCACTGCTTTATCAGCAGAGACATTGATGGCCTCCACCTCCTGTTGAAGCAGCTTCAGATCTTTCTCTTGGTCCTGGAGTTTCTGCTGCTTCTCAGTCCTTTCTGCTGCAGCTGAGACTGTTTCATGACCTTTATGTTCATCCATTAAACAGAGATAACAGATACACTGCTGATCAGTACGACAGAAGATCTTCATCACCTCATCATGATGAGAGCAGATGTTCTCCTGGAGGTTCTTGGAGGGGTCCACCAACTTGTGCTTCTTTAATGGTGGAGCATCATAGTGAGGTTGGAGGTGATCCCTACAGTAAGAAGCAGGGCAGAATAAACAGGACTTGGCAGCTTTCATCTTCCTCCCAGTGCAGACATCACAGGCCACATCTTCAGGTCCAGCATAGCAGTGATCAGCTGGATCAGCTTGGAGTCCAGTCTTCTTCAGATCCTCCACTAAAGCAGCTAACGTGATGTTTTTTTTTAGACCAGGCCTTCGTCTGAAAGTTTTCCTGCACTGAGGGCAGCTGTGGGTTCTCCTCTGTTCTTCTCCATTCCAGTGGTCTTTGATACAGTTCATACAGTAGCTGTGTCCACAAGGAATAGTCACTGGATCCTTTAGTAGATCCAAACAGATGGAACAGGATAGGTTTTCTTGCTCCAAATCAGACATTTTCTGCTCCATTTCACCTCTCAGTAACAATGACTGTTAGTTTCACTGGTCTGAGTTCAGATCTCAAAGGTTTGTTGCTCTAGAGAATCTCAGTAGATAAATCCTTCATCTGACTTGTGCATCTAAAAGAAGAAACATGAAAATATGTTAGTTCACAGTAAAAAGAAGGTTAGCTTTCAACACAGATTATTAGCCTATATAACATTAATTACTATATCAAAGTTTTCAGTAGCTTGAAGAACCAACTTGCTGAGGCTAAAACACAATTATCTGTAGTTTTTTACCTTTAATATTTATCAACAACTTGTGTTTTCTTGACAAACACTGAATTATTTATTATCGTGTGACTTACAGCATCAGTGCTAAGAGGCTTAATAAACAAACATTCATTTCTGAATTCTCAGCTAGAAGAATAAAAAGGAACTGTAGTGAAAACATTTTGCAGTTTTAACTAAAGGTGCAAAACAGGAGCTACTGCTGAGATCCTTCCTGATTGTAGCTGTTTATAACATCCCCCACCCTGAAAGGGAACCTACCATCTACATAACCAACAATCCCTCCACCCTTCATAAAATAGTTAAAACAGAGGAATAAAACTATTTAAGCTCCATTTTCAGGTATTTCTCTGTTGTTTTCATCTCAAACAAACAGCATTTATGACTTCATCTCCTTACATGTTTATTTCTAGTAGCACTGTTTTTGACTTGTGATGTAAACAGATTACCCGGAACATTTAGGAGGGAACACCGCCTAGCATAACAATAAACTGGGTCCTAACTTTGAGAACATTGAATCTATTTGTTTGTGCTGTGAAAACCATTTTAGACGCTCTTGGTTGAATGTAATCTGTCTAAACGAGACAAAATGGTTCAATGTAAATGCTGCAGGTATAAAAACCGAGTTAATATCAGAGAAGCAGTGAAATAAAACGTTCTGGTTAAACTGTGTTAGCATGGCGAAGCTACAATGTGACCGAGTCTGTAGTCAGTGTTTGTGGCTGTTTACAGCTCTCTGTTCTACGACGAGACGATTTCCAGTCAGAAATATTGACTAACTTCAGCTTCCAGGTGTTACCACGATGTAATAATTTATGTTTTAAACGTTTTTAGTCAAGATAAAACGTTACTTACCTCGGTGGAGCTCTGCTGTTGTCGCTCTGGTCTCGCGGGCTTCTTTAAATGATTACGTAGAGCGTTCAGCGCAGAAGAAGAAAGGGGGAGGAGCTTCTTCTTACGCTGTTTTACGGCGGTTGGCAGAGTGACTGTAGATTCATTATCGCCACTTACTGGACTGGAGACAGGAAGGAATTTATTTTTATTTTATTTTATTTATTTATTTTTATTGTAAGAACGAATGAAACAATTTACAAACATTATCAAGCAAATAGTAACAGGAATTTACCAGGTTGAGTTAAAAAATAAATAAAACAATAATAATAATAAAATAAAGTAAATAAATAAATAAGGGTTTAATCAAATCAAAGTTGCTAATAAACGTACAAAGTTGTTGAACAGATTTACATTTAACCAAAATAAGAGACTCACAAAAACTTTTCCAGTAATTGTTCGAAAAATAAAGATTTTGCTTAATTTTAGAAAATCTACATCTGTGAATGAAAAACTTCCCTAACAATATTATGTTATATATAAGGAATTCTACTTTAGTGTTTTGAAAATAAACACTTTATAATCGTTAAAGTGAGAGCTGGCAACTGAATTCCTCGGCCTTGGAGCCAACTCCACATATTAATCCAAAATTCACGAGTGAAATTACAAAGGAAAAAGAGATGATCTGAATCTTCTTCATCATCACAAAATGTACATCTGCCAGTATCAAATTTAAATCTTATCCTGATAAAAACATTGGATGGGTAAATGTTATTTAAAATTTTGAAGGGGAGTTCTTTAACTTTTGGAGGAAGAGCAAAGGATTTATATTTTGTTCTAATTTTACATATTAATTCAGTACTAAACTCAACAAGAATATACTGCCGCTTAACTTGAGCAGGGTACGTTCTTTTCTGTAAAATTTCCCTCAATAATTTATTTTTTTATCAGTAAAATCTATGTTTTCTATACGCAATCGACACAGACCAGGGAGAGTTTGAGAGTGAAACAAATCTTCTATAACCATAGATTTAAGAGGTGTTGGTATTGCTTTGATCAGTTTGTTGTAAGTCCTAACATCAAAACCAAGATTACATTTCAAGCGGAAATCATCAAACGATAGTAGATCTCCAATCTTATTCATAAGATGTGAGATAGCCCAGATTCCTTTAAAATACAGGTTTTCAAAAAATACAGATTTTCTATTAAACAAGACATACCTGTTGTTCCATATGTCCATTATGTTTGTACAAACGTTTCCAATAAAGTAGAACCAGTTGATGAAAATCTGACAGTTTGATGGGCAACTTATTATAATCAAAATCACATCTCAGCAGAATATGTATTTCACCCACAGTTTTAAAGATAGAATTGGGGATTTCAGACAATTCAGTTTTAAGACATCATTCATGGCACTAAAATCAATGACATTACCACCACCATCCTCATAACCTTTAAACATATCATCCTTTCTAATGTAATGACATTTGTTCTTCCATACAAATTAATATTAATTTTGTTTATAGCCTTGATAACATTTGGAGGGATTGGCAGAGAATATGCTGGGTAGATCAATCTGGATAAGCTGTCCATTTTGGTTAGGAGGATTCTTCCAGAGATAGTGACATCTCTTTGCAGCCATCTGTTTAAAATTGATTTACATTTTTATATATTGCTTAAGATATTATTTTCTTCCGATATTGCTTTATCTTTACATATTATTATACCTAAATATTTTACCTCTTTCCTCACTCTTAAGTTATACAGTGGTTGCAAGGAAAAATCATGGATGGTCAAAATCTCACATTTATCTATATTTAATTGCAATCCAGATGCTTTAGAAAAACAATTTAAAAGTTATAAACTTTGGGAATTTGATCACTGTTCTTTAAAAATAGAGTCGTATCATCAGCCAACTGACTTATTCATATATTTTGTCCAAATATATTAATGCCTTCAATGTCACTGGTCTTAATCAAAATAGATCACATTTCTGCCACCATTATAAACAATAACGGGAATAAGGGTCATCCCTGTCTTATTCATCTATTGATATTAAATCTAGGGCTGGTACCGTGATTCAGAGAGACAGAGCTATTAATGTTATTATAAAGCATTCACACAACATTCAGAAACTTTTGTCCAAAACCAAAATAAGACAGGGTTTGCATTATGAAGGGATGTTTGACACAATCAAATGCTTTATAAAAATCTAAAAATAATATAAATCCCCCTTCATCAAACAAATCACTATAGTCAAGCAGATCTAAAATAAGTCTAATATTGTTGTGTATTGATCGATTTTTTAGAAAACCAGATTGTGTTCCAATAATTATTGATAAAATCCCTTCTTTTAATCTTGCAGCAACAAACCCCGGCGAGAATTTTTTAATCTGTGTTTAATAAAGTAATTGGTCTTAGATTATTTATTATTCGTTTATCCTTTCCAGGTTTGGGAATTAAGGTAATTAAATCTTCCTTCATACCAGAACTCAATGTCTTTCTCTCAATACATGTATTAATAGCCCTAAATAAAAGATTTTTAATATCCTGAGGAAGTTAGCGGGAAGCTAACCTTTGTTCACAGAACGAACGCACCTTCTGATCGGAAGAAACTGAAGAAGTTAGCGGGAAGCTAACTCTTTGTTCACGACGGATATCTTCTTCAAACTTCGCCCTTGGACAACATTCCCTCAACAGGTTCAGAGGTTGGGTTTTGGGCAGATTAACAGATTGGTTTAGGATGAAATGATCTAAACGTTTTCATGTTATGAAGTTTGTTTTGTGGAACTCGGCTATCTTGGTGCTAGCATGCTACCTGTAGCACCCAGGCCGGTTCGTGTTCTTTGTATGTTTTAAAGCTAAGATAAACTTTATTTAAAGGGTGGTTTTAACCAGAACATTGCTCATAACGCGCCGTCAGCGCTTATGCATTTTAACCCATGGTATTTTAAAGGTATGTGTTGATTCTGGCGCTAAGCTATCTCTAGCTTAGCACTTTAGCTAGCTTCTTTGTTAGCCCAACGGCCAGCCGGTAAGAACACGTGTGCTAGCATTAAGGCTAGTCAACAGAAAGGTTGTTGGTGTTCAAGCTAGTGAACAATAGTCCCTGAACATCATTTGCTAGAGTTGATAACTAAGTAAACACCATTAAGCCCAATTTCTCCAGAAAGATTTGGCTCTTTTCCAAAATACTCAATAATATTTCTTCAAATATTATTTTAATAAATAAAGGCAGTTAATTAGACACCGTTGAGAATTAGTCATCCAGGAGGTTGGTTTTATTCAGCAGATCATTATTTTAAACATTATTTTATTAAAATAATATTTAATCTGATCTTGCATTGTGAAGGGTTGTCTAAATGTTGCTGATTATTTTCTAAGTTAGTTCCAAAACTAAATTCACTTCACTTCCAGATTCTTCAAGATAATCCTTGGTTCTCAAACATAAACATTGCATGGTAATGTTGCATCACTCTTTTTGGTCATGATTTCCAATCATCTTTAATCAACTTGTTTATATTGTACATAGCCCATTAGTCTTCATTATTCTTTAATTCTGCTTGGTAGTTTAGTTGGATTATTTTAACATAGTAAAGAGTTTGTTGATTGAAATATGTTTGACTTTGAGTTGACTTATTTTTGTTAATAAATTCTTGTATTTTAAGAAATTGTGTGAATTCATTCCATATATGTGCAGAGTTTATGCTGTTCAATAATGTCAGAGCTCATCTCACACCTTTCTATTCTGTCCTAATACCATCGCCTTAATAGGGCTGGTATTCACAGGACAATCCTTAACAGACCGGAATATTATTTGGTAAAATATTTATATAAAAATATTAATATTAAATATTAAATAATATTCTCAGATTCATATTTACAACACACGTAAGCCAGGTCTCAGGCTTTTAAGGCACATTTATGATGTACAATTAAACTGAAAAGCAAACAAATCTGTCAAGCAAAATTATGTTAAATACGAGCTGACCAGTGAATATTTCTGTTTTATTTGTATGATTTTAAAATAAAATGTTGGTTATTCCAAGCAATAGTCAATGTTGATTTCTTTTTATCATGTGCTAAACTGTCATGATTTGTGGGTGTTTTTGGTTTAGTTTTCTTATTATTATTATTATTATTATTATTATTGATAGATTTTGAATCATGCTTTTGGTCATGCTTTAGTCTTATTGTTCATGTTTTTGTTTTTCAGGTTAGGTTTTTTTTGGATCTGTTTTGCTTTTGTTTCATGTTTTTCTAGTTATATTTCTGTTCATTTGTATCCTTGGATTTCCGTTCTGCTCTAGCCAGGTTTTGTTTTCTCATGTCAATCAACTTTATTCAGTTCACCTGCACATAGCCAATCAGTTTCCTTGTTTCATCTGGTTCACGCTCCATAAATACACACCTGTTCAATTACTCATCGCAGAAACATTTTCAGATCATGCCTCCTGTGTTTCGGATCATGCTTTGCCTGTCTTTTCTGCCCGTTAATTGTTTTGTTCCTGCCTCCTCTTTTAAGTGAGTTTTTGTTTTTCCTTTATTAAATCTTTTTACCATTATGCTGCCTGCTTGTCTGCATTCCCGGGTGCTACGCTGCACTAACCTTGACACTAAACAAACAGATCTCAACGGGGTTGGAGTGAAACTCCTTAAGTTTCTGACAGATTCCAGTATTAGTCATCTTTTTATTAGTAATCTCTTTTCGCATAGGGCCCCAGAAAACTAGAAAAGGCCATGCCTTTTTCTATACCTGTCTGGACTTCAATTCAATTCAATTCAGTTTATTTATATAGCGCCAATTCACAAAACATGTCATCTCAAGATCTTCACAAATGGTTTGGAAAGGTATAGGGTTGTCAGGGATGTTAGATTAAACTACTGAGTATGAGTTTGGCCATTTTAGAATGGGCTATGTGTAGGGGTACTAAGTAAAATAATACACTGATAAAGTTTGTCCATCTAGAGCCCACTGATGGTCATTGTTATTCTAAAAACCACAATGATTGGGGATACCTCCCTCTGTCAGACTGATTATAACCATTGGAAAAGAGAAGGGGTCATACAGGTAGCAGAAATGGAGGGTGTGTTTTTACCTCAACCATAACTGAGCTGGTTTAGGCTAAACCTGACTCCCCCTTACTCCAACCAACAGGGAGGGAGGAAGACAGAGGTAAGAATAAATGGAGAGTGTTGTTTCCTGTTGCATTGTGTGAAAGGTGGGTAACTTTAAAATGGGCTAAGTCAATTCAAACTAATCATATAGATTTCAATTCAGGTACATACATTCCAATTAATAACTAACCATTGAACAGTACAGTCAGATTCAGTTATTTATTCAAATTGGATAAAAAGTTTTTCTATCTAAGAAAACCTGGATGAGCACGTAGCAACAGTGGACAGTCACTGGCGTTGACTTTGCAGCAATCCCTCAGAAATTTGTGCAGAAATGTTCAGCAACATAATTTCCACCAATGTTAAGGAATTTATTTTAGGATATACTGTTCAATGAACTGTGTAGACATGAACAGTATCTAATTTTATTTAAAAGTTGAAGGAAATTAAGCAGCTTCATTACTTGTGTTTTGGAGAATAGAATTTAATACAGTTAATTGTATGTTAAAGTACCAATAAGCAGTAAATGACATCTCAAAGCACTTTACTAAAACAATTAATCCAATATATAAACATAAATAATCAGTTTAAACCAACTAAACAAACGGACTCAATGTCAAGAAATCCATTTTAAATCAATTCTATTTGTTAAACAAGTTCAGTTTATTTTAGACGAGCAGCTTTGGATGAAACTCTGAAACAAAATAAAAAACTAAGCAACCTTTTTAAATCCACTCAGTTGTAAAAACATGTTCAAGGGTTAACAGTGTTCAGATCAAAGTGCTTCCTTGTTCCCTTCTCCCTCTGGTTTCCAAACGTAATGATGGGTGGAACCACTGACGTTCCCTGCAAGAACCTGACATTTACACCTGACATCAAACCAGTTTCTGTTTTACTGAAGAGAAACTCACACAGTCGTCATTACTGAGAGCTGAAATGGATCAGAGAGTTCAGCTGAACCAAGATAACTTCTCATGTTCCATCTGTTTGGATCTACTGAAGGATCCAGTGACTATTCTCTGTGGACACAGCTACTGTATGAACTGTATTAAAGATCACTGGAATGGAGAAGATCAGAGGAGAATCTACAGCTGCCCTCAGTGCAGGAAAGAGTTCATACCGAGGCCTGTCCTGGAGAAGAACATCATGTTTGCTGCTCTAGCGGAGGATCTGAAGAAGACTGGACTTCTAGATGCTCCAGCTGATCACTGCTATGCTGGACCAGAAGATGTGGCCTGTGATGTCTGCACTGGGAGGAAGATGAAAGCTGTCAAGTCCTGTTTATTCTGCCCTGCTTCTTACTGTAGGAATCACCTCCAACCTCACTATGATGCTCCACCATTGAAAAAACACAAGCTGGTGGACCCCTCCAAGAACCTCCAGGAGAACATCTGCCCTCGTCATGATGAGGTGATGAAGATCTTCTGTCGTACTGATCAGCAGTGTATCTGTTATCTCTGCACTATGGATGAACATAAAGGCCATGAAACTGTCCCAGCTGCAGCAGAAAGGACTGAGAAGCAGAAGGAGCTCCAGGTGAGTCGACAACAAATCCAGCAGAGAATCCAGGACCAAGAGAAAGATCTGAAGCTGCTTCAACAGGAGGTGGAGGCCATCAATGTTTCTGCTGATAAAGCAGTGGAGGACAGTGAGAAGATCTTCACTGAGCTGATCCATCTCATCCAGAAAAGAAGGTCTGATGTGAAGCAGCAGATCAGATCCCAGCAGAAAACTGAAGTGAGTCGAGTCAAAGATCTTCAGGAGAAGCTGGAGCAGGAGATCACTGAGCTGAAGAGAAAAGATGCTGATCTGGAGCAGCTCTCAAACACAGAGGATCACAACCAGTTTCTCCACAACTACCCCTCACTGTCAGCACTCAGTGAGTCTACACACTCATCCAGCATCAATATTCATCCTCTGAGATACTTTGAGGATGTGACAGCAGCTGTGTCAGAGCTCAGAGATAAACTACAGGACATCCTGAGAGACACATGGACAAACATCTCACTGAGAGTCACTGAAGGAGATGTTTTACTGTCAGAACCAGAACCAAAGACCAGAGCTGACTTCTTAGAATATTCACAAGAAATCACTCTGGATCCAAACACAGCAAACATGAAACTGTTATTATCTGAGGGGAACAGAAAAGTAACAAGAATGAAACAACAACAGTTTTATCCTGATCATCCAGACAGATTCACTGATGTTAAACAGGTCCTGAGTAGAGAGAGTCTGACTGGACGTTGTTACTGGGAGGTGGAGAGGAGAGGAAGAGGAGTTGATGTAGCAGTTTCATACAAGAACATAAATAGAGCAGGAGGGTTAAATGAATGTGTATTTGGAGCCAATGATGAATCTTGGTCATTAGATTGTGACACACACTGTTACACATTTTATCACAACAACATTCTAACTCCAGTATCAGGTCCAGTTTCCTCCAGAATAGGAGTGTATCTGGACCACACAGCAGGTATTCTGTCTTTCTACAGCGTTTCTAAAACCATGACTCTCCTCCACAGAGTCAAGACCACATTCACTCAGCCTCTATATGCTGGAGTTTGTGTTCCAGTTGGATCCTCTGCTGAGTTTATTAACCTGAAATAATCAGAACTGTTCTGAGGTCCAGTTGGTTAAAATGTGTGTTTTAGTTCCAGTTTCTTTAGTCTCCATCATTGTTGCTGAGAGCTCATTGTTGTGTCATTTCTTCACTGCTCAGAGATCAGTTGTCTTTATGGAGCTACTTTGTCATCTTGTTTGTTGTTTTGTTGATGTTGGAGTTTGTTTGGGTGCTGCCCCTTCCTGTTTCTGTTCAGCCATGGAGGCTATCACTGCTCAGGAGGATTTTTATTCACCTAAACTAATTACATTAACATTTATTGCTTTGTCAAAACAAATGTTGTTCCTGTTAAAATCCATGTACAGATGAGCTGATGGAAACTATAATTATCATGATCATCATCAATCAGGACATCAGTCATTATTTTATTGGACAAACATCAGATTCTGATTATTTAATCTTTCAACATTGAGAACATTTACAAGAATAAAGATCAATACAGATTATTTGTTTTTCAGCTCTTTTCTTTTAAAGTTTTATTTTATCATAAAAATAGAAACATTCATACTTTTTGAACAGTCTTCATTTTTAACTGGTAGAAAACTTGCATGAAATCTGTATGCCACACTGTGGAAGGTTCAATTTCCGTTTTCTAACATGTCTAGGAGAGAATTACAACAAGTTTCACCTCGTCCCCACCCCAGTGAGTCTGGGTCCCATGAGAATTACCTTGAAAGCTGTTGAAGCTGTCATAAGAAGAACCTTTTCTCTGTCTAGGCAGAATGATTTGGCAGCACTCCTGAGCACACGTCCAATAAAAAGTCCTTCTCTTGCAAGATATTAATAAAACTGAATCTGAATGACAATCGTCTTTCTCTGTCTTGATAAAAAATAATTTTACTACAACAATTGGCGACGATGATGGGATTCCTTGACTGATTTCTTCTGAGGAAATCGACCAAAGAAAGTTCTTATCAACCTGGGAAGAGCTCCCCTGCCTCAAACCTGATTATTGCCAAAAAGTCAAGGACTTCTGATTTATTGTTCTTGGAGACTCAGCACTGGAATCTGAAAGAACCATTTTTTTTTCTTCCAGAGACAGTGAGAAACAATTAATCAGCATAATTTAATTAATTAATATCAATATTAATTTGCTTAATAGTTTGATAAAAAAATTTTGCCAAAGGCTTGAAATCCAATCCAAGTTTAAAATGCTCTGATATTTAAACCAAAAGTAAATGATAAAAGTTTTCTACTGGGGACAAAGGTAGGATTTTTCCCACTTTAGAACAGGGAGAGAGGTGGACGGACCTCGCTCTGTGTGCGGTTAGTGGCCACACCATGGTGTGCAGTGAACAGCCATTCATGGGCAAAAATCCCCCTCTCTTTGGTGATAGAGTGGGGCTCTCCGGTGTCTAGGAGGAAGGCTATTAGGGTGCCAGAAAGCTCTAAACTCCCACGGAGATGTCTGCATCTTTTAAAGGAATATTTCCCCCATTATCCAGACAAGTAAGGGGATAGTGGTAAGGCTCTGTCAGATGGGACTGGAGACAGGAACAAAGACGTTGTTATGGGACAGGAGCAGAGTTCTAAGGTATTACCTCCTCCCCAGGGAGAAATGTTTGATTAAATGGTGAAAATATGGAACACAAAGCACCGAGTGCATCAATGAATGGGTTAAAATTTGTTCAGCTCTACAATATTAAAAAGGACTGAGGAAGTGACAAAAGAGAGAAATAAAAAAAGACAATGGATGACAGGTATATAGACAATTAACTGACTGACAATACTTCTGTTTGTGCAAAATCTGATCCATGTACTAAACCTTTTCCCCTGCCTCTTACACACACATGCACATGGGGTTTTAAGCACTCCCTCGACATCAGACACCTGCCCTCCTCATGGCTTCAATCCACCAGAGACGCTTCAGCATGACCTGAATCCATGTGATTATTATAGTAGTTTCTGCATAATGGAAAAGGTAAAAAGTACAAACAACATTATTTTAACCTCATGTAGCTGAACCAACTGTTGGGAATAAAGGGGTTTAGACCTCAACAGATCTAAGGTTTAAGACCACCAAGTAATACAGTGTATATAATGCAGACTCAGAATGGACCAGTTTTACTTATAAAAGTAACTGTCCCTATTCAAACATTTTTGAGCTTTAATATGATATAAACTGAGTTAGGAACCTGGTGTAATAATGAACCACTGCATTTGGATTGCAGGCCAGAACTGTTGAAGGCCACAGATAAACCATAATTGCCTTTTCTTAATTTTCTTAATTTTAACTTAATTTTAGGGGATCAAATTTTAGAAACTGGAAATATTAAAAGAGTTTTCTTCTTCTTGAATATTACTACTAATAATTCTACAGCTTCAATGTGAAACAAAAAAGGTTTGAAGCACTATTTTAACTCGCTCCTCCATACCTAAACATCTATTACTGTAGAAGTTTGTGCAACCATATATGAAGTCTTCTCTCCAGTTGCAGCTGTCTGCCATTAGCAGGATGCAGTCACTGACTGCAGCGAGATTATTGTCCCAGTTAAGGAGGAGACATCGAAGGTCCATGAGAATCTCCCAGAGATTCCCAGAATACAGAAGATGGGACTCTTTGCATGTTTGTTGCTTTTTGTATTCATCATTGTTGTTATGTTGGCTTATTCCTTTCCAAAAGCTTATCAGGTGTGACAGATCTGTCTCCACAGCAGTACAACTGAGACACGTAACCATAAAGGTACCTAAGAATGTTTTTCTCAGCAATATCTCTTAATGCTCTGATTGATCTGTTTTGCTTTGACAATCCTCAGGATTCTGTTTAAAGATGCACACAATTCAAAGAGATCTCAAATAATTTAGAAGCACAGCAACAGTCTTCTCTTACATTAATCCAAATTTCCTGCTGCTCAAATTCTTTGCTAATTCTTTATCCTTTAAACATTGTAATGACAGCAAATATAAGTCAAGAGTTGCTGTTATAATTCTCTTTTTGTTAGGGTTTAATTTGATCACAGCTGTATTTAAGAATTCCTCTGCTCAGGTTAAATGCAGACAATTATTTTATGACATTTTTGCCAACAAACTGGATGAGACATTTCTGACATTTTTATGGCTTTATCCCCAAAACAAACACTGTAGTGGTAAAACGTAACCAGAAATTAAACAAGGGATTTTAATCCCCAACTAGATTTTGTTTTATTCAAGATTCTTTATTGTCATTATGTCGCCATAATACAATTTTGCTGAGAGCCGACTCAAAAGATACACATGTATTGCACAAACATAAATTAAAACCACTTGCAAAATTTTAAAACACTTATAGAAAAGTGGGCATATGTACATGGAATGTGGCATGTAGTATTTAGTATTTACATAAAGTTCAGCTTGTGCTGTAACAGTCTATGAGATGGACTGGTGGTCTGTTTGATTGTCTTGAGATGTTCAGTGTCTGCCCTGCAGGGGGACAATTGCCTTCACTGCTTTTGGAGAGAAACTATTTCTGAGCCTGTTTGTTCTTGCTGTGATGTTCCTGAATTGTCACAAACAGTGCATTGCCCCAGTGGGTGTGGTCTACAGCAATTTGTCTGCCTCTTTTATACAAGTACATTTACCATTTACCAATGTTGGGCCTTCTTTACCAAGTGGGAGGTGTCCACAGTCCAGAAATGTAAATGCTCAAGAACCTTTGCTGTCCATACGCTCTACCACCTCCTGAAGTATGTAGAAAGGAGCGTGTTCAGTTTTCATGGACGCCCTGTAGTCCACTAGGACTTCCGTGGTCATGCAGGTGCTCAGGATGAGTTTGTTCCTGTAGCACCACTGAGTCAGACTGTCTCATCATTGAGACCCTTCAGAGTGGTGTCGTCCGCAAACTTCACAACCAGAGCTCAGTTCTTTCACCAGTTTAAATGGTCTGCATTTCACTGCTGGGTATTCTAAATCAGCTTTGGCTTTGTTGCTGTAAATGAACTTTGATCTTCCTTGCATCTGTCGGACCGGAACAAAGCACGGCCAGCTAGCTGGATGTTATTGTCTAACCAAGTCTTGTTGAAGATCGCCACACAGCTGGTCATCTTCTGTGAGACGATCCTCAGTCGAATCTCATCCAGTTTGTTGGCGAGCATGAGTAGACTGGGAAGAGCTGGCCTTTATGGGTTAGCCTTTAGCCTAGCTCGTAGCCCTCTTTACCCCGCTTTTGTTTACTGTCCCTCCCCTGTCTCTTAGAATAATTTTTATTTGTCAGTGCAATTGTACATTCTGCATTGAACCCGTCCCTTAGGGAACAGTGGGCTGCCATTGTGTGGCACCCAGGGACCATTCAGGGTCTTGTTCAGGGAACCAGAGCTCTAGCCATTAGGCCGCAGAGGGGGTATGCTAAGAGTCATGGTGAACTGCTGCAGTTTGGTTGGAATAAAGTCCAGTTTTGGGCTTCTGTAAAGTAATGGGCTTTTTGCCAGTTCCAACAGTTCAGGTCTTCCATATTGGAACAATGGTTGGAGGGGTGAAAATACAAACAAAATCACACAGACAAACGAAAAGAGCCAAGAGCCTTCAGCCGTAGCTGTTACCTGCTCACCAACTCTCTAAGTTCTTTTATCATGGTGCTTCAAAAGGAAAACAGAGATAATTTTCTTTAAATCAGGCCTATTAAAGTTTTGAGTTGGGGAAGAAACTTCTTCTCTGGACCCCTCTTATATAATTCAAATGCTGATAAATGTTCCATTATTTTAAATACTAGTAATTTGAAATGATCTTTTGTACTAATTTAAAATTAGTTTGGCACTCTTAGGTAGTGTAGAATTTAATTATTATTTTACCCTACAAGGCCCAAAAAGTTACATGTCAAACTCACCCAATTCACCGTGAAATCAAACATTTCTCCCTGGGGAGGAGACTTGAGTTTGAGCTGCTCTTTCTCTTTAGTGTTAAAAGACGGGCCTTTATTTTCCCCTAAAATAAAGGACTTTATCTGCCTTTATGCCCCACAAAGAACTTTCCTAGGATTTGAATTCCCAAAACCCTAATTACTTCTGCCTTTACTCCGTTAAACATTACTCACTATGACTTTTAATTTCCTAATAATTTCACCTAATAATCAGAGCTCTAATACAAGGCACACAACAGCATACACAGATAACAAAAACAGTGATTACAATTTCCATCATTGTCAGTCATTGAGGTTCTTCAGTCCGAATCTCAGTCAAAGTTCTCTGTGTGGTGGTCTTGAACAAAGAAAAAAACCCAGTTTTTATATTCTTGGCTCCACCAGTTGCAAAGAGTGGAGCTCATGCCTATAATGTTATCAGTTAGATTCATGTGTAGCCTGAAGCGGTTCTAACTGGTTTGAAAAGTGTGGTCAGCAGGTGTGAAATCTGGCAGGTCTGGATGCTGAGGATGAAAGGTAAGTGGAGAGACTTGTCTGCACTAAAGAAAATGTAAACTATAAAAATGTAAAGACAATGTGTCCATTCATTTGATCAAAACACAGAACAGTAAACTCTGATAAAGACTCTTGTTCAGTAATTTTCTGCACTTTTTAATTCATTTCTACAATCAGTTTGATCCAGAATGATAAAATAGCAGTAAACCAATCAGAAAAAGGATCTACACCAGAGTCTTCTGCCATGTGATGAACAGGGTGCTTAATCCATCCAGAGCTCTGGTTACTGAGTCATCAGGAGCTGTGTTATTTGGAATAAAAGTGCAGCATAAATGACCAAACATGGCACCAACAGCTCCCTTTTAAGCCAACAACATGACGAAAGCCATTTTGTATTGCCAAGACATAAGAGAAATGGAGGATAATAAGTTACACCTACTACTACATCTCTGGTGAGATTTGTTAAGCGCTGCATATTGTAATGGACATAATTAATGCAATCTACATTTTTGTTAGGAGTAATCCAAAGAAACATTGATTCAAACCCATTGACAACAAGATTGGTCAGAAGAGGTGGTCAATACCAGAAGAGGTTAGGAGGTACATCAAGGAGTGAATTAACATTAGTCCAGGATGTGACATTTGTGGTATGTGCATGCAATACATTCGATCGTATTATTAATTCTACTGGAAAATATCATCCACTCCAACCAGGTGTTTTTGTCAGTAAATCTGGTTTCAACCTGCAACATTACTTCAGATGATGAGACATTTAAGTAAGTGACCAATGCTTGAGGGGTTGTAGTTGGACTAGGAGAAGGGCTAACACCAGAAACATCTAAGGCATTTTCAGTAGCGTTTGGATAGTTAGGTTGATCTACAAACTGAATTTTAAAAGTACCGTATTTTCCGCACTATAAGGCGCACCGGATTATAAGGCGCACCTTCAATGAATGGCCTATTTTAGAAATGTTTTCATATATAGGGCGCACCGGATTATAAGGCGCATAGAATAGAAGCTACTGCAGTCAAACGTTTGACTGGGGTTGCGTTATGCATCCACTAGATGGAGCTGTGCTAAAGAGAATGTCAACAAAACAGTCAGATAAGTCAGTCAGTCAAACTTTATTAATACACTACAAACCAGCGTTCTGATAACTCCATTCACTCTCATGGTAAGGTCTCCTCTACATAGAATTCTATTGAATAGAGCCAACCGCACGTTAGGAATGCATTGGAGTCTATGAAGTTGAAGTTGAAATCAAACGTTAGTTAAAACGTGAAAGGGAACTTTTCCCTGATTCAGTAAACACGTAAAAGGAACAGTTTGATGCACTAAATCAAACGTTAATACTGTTAACCTTTCCTGTTTCTGTCCCCTGACCGTAGTCTGATGACACAGGGGAGACGCTTTCTCCAGGGCCGAAGTTACTAGTTTCCTCGGGGTTAACTCCCTCACTCATACGTTGCTGAGTTCAGCATGAAGAAACAGCATCAAAACACTGAGTTGTTGACGAGATTCGGGGTTCTTTTTAATGACTTTGCAGCACGTAAAAACACAGGGCTTACAGACTCATACACCGCTGCTCCGGTCGCCGTCTCTACCCACCCCACACACACAATAATACCGACGTCACTCCTTCACTCTTGATTCTCAGCTACGGCATCACACAGCGCCACCTCTGTCCGGAGGAGTAATGTCAACATCTTCCATACACACACACGAAACATACACCCCACACACTGAGCTTCTAATCACCTATAGTTCAGGCAATTCCTGCAACAGTACATTCAAACGTTATACACACACAAGTGGTGTTGGACTAGGAGTAAGCATAGTACAGGTGTTTACCGCTATTACTTCGGCGACGCCCCTGACTACGGTAGCCGTAATGCTGCAAGCGGTGTGGCTTTGTAGTTTACCAGTCGTACTGAAACATTTTGACAGAGCGCCGTGTACAACCAGTATGGATCAACCAATTAACCAATTGATCCATATATAAGGCGCTCCGGATTACAAGGCGCACTGTCATTTTTTGAAAAAATTAAAGGTTTTTAAGTGCGCCTTATAGTGCGGAAAATACGGTAATAGGGGATCTTTTCCAGATACAGCAACTCACAATGTCAAAACAAAACTCATGGATTTCACATCAGCTGTTGGCCATAGATTCTTCCAGATTTCTTTAACTGTTGTTGCCAGGGGGTTGCACCTGAGGACAGATCCAGATTGTGAGGATTAATCTCTAATAACAGTAATATGTTGTAGCAGTTCCTGTGGTACCCCAGAGTAATGAGCTAATATAACCTTTCAGATTGGTGTTCCAGTACGCATAGGACCAGTTTGGACACAATCTTACTTCTCTCTGCAGTCCATGCGCACACATGCAAATGTACACGTCAGCGTCCTGATACCAACTGTCATAACTTTCACAGGGGACCGCGTCACAGAGGTCAATCCTCGCTGCCACTGTGGTATTCTTAGGGACCTTTATGGTCACCTGTTTTGGTTTTCTTTTCTTTCACTGAGACAGCTCTGTCTCAGTGATGAGCTTCTGAGCAACAAACCCCACCATAACATAACATTGGTAAATACAAAACAACTTCAGAAATGCAATATTATTTTCCCATCTTCTGTACATCTTCAACAGGGATGGTCAGAGGCATTTTCTCATCCGTGATCTTATTTTAAAACAAAACTTCACCCACATCTTCATCACTCCCCAGTAATTACCTCACAGTTCTTTGGCTTGTGGTGGGCCATTGTCCTTCAAGGGGTGATCTCTTTTCTTTCCATCCTGTGATCATTGGAGTAGTAGCAGATCAGTAGCCCGTTTGCTTGGGCCAACGTCCCTCAGGAGTGGAGTTGTCTGGTGGATTAGGAACCCGTCTGCAGTCAGTGGCCACTATTCGAGTCACCAGTTACCACTTTTGATGTCTTGTCCTTTGCTGGTCCAAAAACCTCATAGCAGTTGCTGTAGCATGACTGCATCCTGCTAATGGCAGACAGCTCACATCTGGAAAGAAGCTTTGATATACGGTTGCAGACAAACTTCTATAGTAATGGCTATACTATGTTAGGTATGGAGGAGCAAATTCATTTAGAGCTTAAATGTTTTTTTTTTTCATATTAAACCTGCAGCATTAATAGTAGTAATATTCAAGGAGGAAGAAAACTCTTAATATTTCCAGTTTCTAAAATTTGATAGGAGATATCTTGACATAATTTTGTTCCCCTAAAATAAAATGTTTACTGACAATTTATATGGCAATTATGATTTTTCTGTAGCATTATTTCCATAGTTTTCAGAAAACCCAAAGAGAATTTCAAAATGGTCTAATCTGTGGAGATGTATAATTAACACCGTACATTCAGACAACATTTCAGGGTGTGCCCTTGGGGAGCTGGGCACCAGTTTTATAGACTAAACGCTAAGTGCAATCTTCTCTCACAATGGCACTTCTGTTCCCCATAAGTGTCAGGATCTTTCTATGTTAGGTTTTTAGTTTCGGTTCTTTGTTGGTTTCTCTGCACTTCCCTGTCTGTGTTCTTCTCTTGCTTTGTTTCTGTTCTTTCAGGCTTATTAGATTAATTCCGGTTTAGTTTGGTTGCTTCCCTGCTTAAATCTGGTTCCCCATTGTTAATGTTCTTCTGTTAGTTTCATTGTTTACTTGCTTCAGTTCATTTAGATGTTTTTCTGTTTTCTCCCTGCTCATTTGCGTTTTTAGTATTTTCTCCCTCAGTTTTCCTTAGGCTCCCTTTCATCAGCTGCTCCTGATTCTCTCCTTGATTAACCTCCTCAGTTCATTGGTCCATACTCCACTTCCCTCTGTATTTAAACTTTCTGGTTTTCATTGTTTCCTGCTGGTTCCTCCTGATTACTACCCTGATGTCTACTTGTCTGTTTTCTAGTGTGGTTTCCTGCCCAAATCTATGCACCTGCCTGTTGATCATCATTGTGCCTTTTGTAATCCTGGCTTAAGGATTTATTATTAAAACCATTTTCTACTCACCATTATGTTCCTCGACTCTACTCTCCACATGGGCTCAACACAACCCAACACACACGTGACAATAAGTGTGAAAACTTTTATAACCCAGTGTTTCGTTTATTTTATTACGGCCAGTATCTACTAAGGCTGACATCATCCATTATACATGGTCCAACCCATGCGTCCAATTAGCAAAATGATTGAAAAATGTTTTAGCAATCAGGACCACTGTAAAATAACATTTTAGTGCCTTGTTTTCTACTTGATACTCGGCAGGGCCTGATAAAAGTATTCACACCCCTTCTGTGTTGTTCTGTTACAGACTTGATCCTAGGCGAGGGTTAGGACAGATGGTCTCTTTGGTCTTAGAGAGATGGTTCCTCAGCCTTCTCCAGAGCCCTTATATGAGATAACATGATTAAACAAATCTCCATGTCCAGCAGTGATGTTATTTTTGTTAGTCTCCTTTTATCTCCCACCACCTGCACTGTGTTCAGTGGGGAACCTAGGACAGAACTGGCCTTCTTACTGATCTTATCCAAGCGCTTCCTCTCAGCTGCAGATAAGCTGCTGCTCCAACAAACTACACCATAGAAGATGGCTGATGCCACCACAGAATCACAGGTCTGCTGTGACCCTTCCTTTAAAGAGAAGAGATCTGAGGGAGTACAGGTCCTTCTCAAAATATTAGCATATTGTGATAAAGTTCATTATTTTCTATAATGTCATGATGAAAATTTAACATTCATATATTTTAGATTCATTGCACACTAACTGAAATATTTCAGGTCTTTTATTGTCTTAATACGGATGATTTTGGCATACAGCTCATGAAAACCCAAAATTCCTATCTCACAAAATTAGCATATCATTAAAAGGGTCTCTAAACGAGCTATGAACCTCATCATCTGAATCAACGAGTTAACTCTAAACACCTGCAAAAGATTCCTGAGGCCTTTAAAACTCCCAGCCTGGTTCATCACTCAAAACCCCAATCATGGGTAAGACTGCCGACCTGACTGCTGTCCAGAAGGCCACTATTGACACCCTCAAGCAAGAGGGTAAGACACAGAAAGACATTTCTGAACGAATAGGCTGTTCCCAGAGTGCTGTATCAAGGCACCTCAGTGGAAAGTCTGTGGGAAGGAAAAAGTGTGGCAGAAAACGCTGCACAACGAGAAGAGGTGACCGGACCCTGAGGAAGATTGTGGAGAAGGGCCGATTCCAGACCTTGGGGGACCTGCGGAAGCAGTGGACTGAGTCTGGAGTAGAAACATCCAGAGCCACCGTGCACAGGTGTGTGCAGGAAATGGGCTACAGGTGCCGCATTCCCCAGGTCAAGCCACTTTTGAACCAGAAACAGCAGCAGAAGCGCCTGACCTGGGCTACAGAGAAGCAGCACTGGACTGTGGCTCAGTGGTCCAAAGTACTCTTTTCGGATGAAAGCAAATTCTGCATGTCATTCGGAAATCAAGGTGCCAGAGTCTGGAGGAAGACTGGGGAGAAGGAAATGCCAAAATGCCAGAAGTCCAGTGTCAAGTACCCACAGTCAGTGATGGTCTGGGGTGCCGTGTCAGCTGCTGGTGTTGGTCCACTGTGTTTTATCAAGGGCAGGGTCAATGCAGCTAGCTATCAGGAGATTTTGGAGCACTTCATGCTTCCATCTGCTGAAAAGCTTTATGGAGATGAAGATTTCATTTTTCAGCACGACCTGGCACCTGCTCACAGTGCCAAAACCACTGGTAAATGGTTTACTGACCATGGTATCACTGTGCTCAATTGGCCTGCCAACTCTCCTGACCTGAACCCCATAGAGAATCTGTGGGATATTGTGAAGAGAACGTTGAGAGACTCAAGACCCAACACTCTGGATGAGCTAAAGGCCGCTATCGAAGCATCCTGGGCCTCCATAAGACCTCAGCAGTGCCACAGGCTGATTGCCTCCATGCCACGCCGCATTGAAGCAGTCATTTCTACCAAAGGATTCCCGACCAAGTATTGAGTGCATAACTGTACATGATTATTTGAAGGTTGACGTTTTTTGTCTTAAAAACACTTTTCTTTTATTGGTCGGATGAAATATGCTAATTTTGTGAGATAGGAATTTTGGGTTTTCATGAGCTGTATGCCAAAATCATCCGTATTAAGACAATAAAAGACCTGAAATATTTCAGTTAGTGTGCAATGAATCTAAAATATATGAATGTTAAATTTTCATCATGACATTATGGAAAATAATGAACTTTATCACAATATGCTAATATTTTGAGAAGGACCTGTAGATTTCAATTCAGGTACATACATTCCAATTAATAACTAACCATTGAACAGTACAGTCAGATTCAGTTATTTATTCAAATTGGATAAAACGTTTTTCTATCTAAGAAAACCTGGATGAGCACGTAGCAACAGTGGACAGTCACTGGCGTTGACTTTGCAGCAATCCCTCAGAAATTTGTGCAGAAATGTTCAGCAACATAATTTCCACCAATGTTAAGGAATTTATTTTAGGATATACTGTTCAATGAACTGTGTAGACATGAACAGTATCTAATTTTATTTAAAAGTTGAAGGAAATTAAGCAGCTTCATTACTTGTGTTTTGGAGAATAGAATTTAATACAGTTAATTGTATGTTAAAGTACCAATAAGCAGTAAATGACATCTCAAAGCACTTTACTAAAACAATTAATCCAATATATAAACATAAATAATCAGTTTAAACCAACTAAACAAACGGACTCAATGTCAAGATATACTTTTCAAATCGAATCTATTTGTTAAACAAGTTCAGTTTATTTTAGACGAGCAGCTTTGGATGAAACTCTGAAACAAAATAAAAAACTAAGCAACCTTTTTAAATCCACTCAGTTGTAAAAACATGTTCAAGGGTTAACTGTGTTCAGTTCAAAGTGCTTCCTTGTTCCCTTCTCCCTCTGGTTTCCAAACGTAATGATGGGTGGAACCACTGACGTTCCCTGCAAGAACCTGACATTTACACCTGACATCAAACCAGTTTCTGTTTTACTGAAGAGAAACTCACACAGTCGTCATTACTGAGAGCTGAAATGGATCAGAGAGTTCAGCTGAACCAAGATAACTTCTCATGTTCCATTTGTTTGGATCTACTGAAGGATCCAGTGACTATTCCTTGTGGACACAGCTACTGTATGAACTGTATTAAAGATCACTGGAATGGAGAAGATCAGAGGAGAATCTACAGCTGCCCTCAGTGCAGGAAAGAGTTCATACCAAGGCCTGTCCTGGAGAAGAACATCATGTTTGCTGCTCTAGCGGAGGATCTGAAGAAGACTGGACTCCAAGCTGCTCCAGCTGATCACTGCTATGCTGAACCTGAAGATGTGGCCTGTGATGTCTGCACTGGGAGGAAGCGGAAAGCTGTCAAGTCCTGTTTATTCTGCCCTGCTTCTTACTGTAGGAATCACCTCCAACCTCACTATGATGCTCCGCCATTGAAAAAGCACAAGCTGGTGGACCCCTCCAAGAGGCTCCAGGAGAACATCTGCCCTCGTCATGATGAGGTGATGAAGATCTTCTGTCGTACTGATCAGCAGTGTATCTGTTATCTCTGCCTAATGGATGAACATAAAGGTCATGAAACAGTCTCAGCTGCAGCAGAAAGGACTGAGAAGCAGAAGAAGCTCCAGGTGAGTCGACAACAAATCCAGCAGAGAATCCAGGACCAAGAGAAAGATCTGAAGCTGCTTCAACAGGAGGTGGAGGCCATCAATGTCTCTGCTGATAAAGCAGTGGAGGACAATGAGAAGATCTTCACTGAGATGATTCATCTCATCCAGAAAAGAAGCTCTGATGTGAAGCAGCAGATCAGATCCCAGCAGGAAACTGAAGTGAGTCGAGTCAAAGATCTTCAGGAGAAGCTGGAGCAGGAGATCACTGAGCTGAAGAGAAAAGATGCTGAGATGAAGCAGCTCTCAAACACAGAGGATCACAACCAGTTTCTCCACAACTACCCCTCACTGTCAGCACTCAGTGAGTCTACACACTCATCTAGCATCAATATTCATCCTCTGAGATACTTTGAGGATGTGACAGCAGCTGTGTCAGAGCTCAGAGATAAACTACAGGACCTCCTGAGAGACACATGGACAAACATCTCACTGAGAGTCACTGAAGGAGATGTTTTACTGTCAGAACCAGAACCAAAGACCAGAGCTGAATTCTTAAAATATTCACAAGAAATCACTTTGGATCCAAACACAGCAAACAGATATCTGTTATTATTTGAGGGGAACAGAAAGGTAACACGAATGGATGCAGAACAGACTCACCATAATCATCCAGACAGATTCACCGATGTTAAGCAGGTTCTGAGTAGAGAGAGTCTAACTGGACGTTGTTACTGGGAGGTGGAGTGGAGAGGAGGAGGAATTGGTGTAGCAGTTTCATACAAGAACATCAGCAGAGCAGGAAGACAAAATGAAAATTTATTTGGATATAATGACAAATCTTGGTCATTATTTTGTGACACAAAAAGGTACATATTGTATCATAACAGCAATCTAACTCCAGTATCAGGTCCAGTTTCCTCCAGACTAGGAGTGTATCTGAACCACAGAGCAGGTATTCTGTCTTTCTACAGCGTCTCTGTAACCATGACTCTCGTCCACAGAGTCCAGACCACATTCACTAAGCCTCTATATGCTGGAGCTTATTTTCAAGTTGGATCCTCTGCTGAGTTTGTTAAAATGAAATAATCAGAACTGATCTGAGGTCCAGTTGGTTAAAATGTGTATTTTAGTTCCAGTTTCTTTAGTCTCCATCATTGTTGCTGAGAGCTCATTGTTGTGTCATTTCTTCACTGCTCAGAGATCAGCTGTCTTTATGGAGCTACTTTGTCATCTTGTTGGTTGTTTTGTTGATGTTGGAGTTTGTTTGGGTGCTGCCCCTTCCTGTTTCTGTTCAGCCATGGAGGCTATCACTGCTCAGGAGGATTTTATTCACCTAAACTGATTACATTTACATTTATTACTTTGTCAAAACAAATGTTGTTGTTCAAATCCATGTACAGATGAGCTGATGGAAACTGTAATTATCATGATCATCATCAATCAGGACATCAGTCATTATTTTATTGGACAAACATCAGATTCTGTTCATTTCATTTCTCAACATTGAGAACATTTACAAGAATAAAGATCAATACAGATTATTTGTTTTTCAGCTCTTTTCTTTTAAAGTTTTATTTTATCATAAAAATAGAAACATTCATACTTTTTGAACAGTCTTCATTTTTAACTGGTAGAAAACTTGCATGAAATCATTAAACAAATCTCCATGTCCAGCAGTGATGTTATTTTTGTTAGTCTCCTTTTATCTCCCACCACCATCTGCAGCATCTGCGTGATGCTATCATGTCAATATGGACCAAACTCTCTGAGGAATGTTTCCAGTATATTGTTGAATCCATGCCACGAAGGATTAAGGCAGTTCTGAAAGCAAACAGGGGATCCAACCCAGTATTATCAAGGTGTACCTAATAAAGTGGCCGGAGTGTAAATTGGTTTTGTTTACAAACAAATATGAAAAAACATTGTTTGTGTCAATGTTATATTAAATTTGTACTGAGTAATACCATTTGAATAAAATGATTTAATGAAAAACAAGCGCTTGCATGCTCTGTAGACCTTTGATTTGACTTTGACATTGAAGAGGCTTATTTGTTGGAAACAAAGGCCAATTTAAAACGACGATGATCGATTTATGACAACAAAAGCATAATCCAAACAAAGGGCCGAATTATTTTTATAGACATAGATGTAACGACTTTTTTTTCTTAATAACCAAGTTTGTAATCTCGTAAAAAACGGACACAGAAATGTGTTCTTCCAGATGCTTCTTGACAAAGTCATGTGGCCAGTTATGGACAATGATGATGAGGAGGATTGTGATGCTGAGTCCATGAACCGCGTCACAGGTTTTCCCAGAACAATCACTGAAACAGGTGTGGCGTGTTCAAATTGAATAATGCATCGTTAATAAATGCATCTACACTATAAAGTTGATATTGAAATAAAAACTGGATATTTGTTTGCCTAACATTTTGTCCTTTTTCATTCTGTCTCCGTTTAGCTTCATCAGATACTCTGGTTCAGCTGCTGAGATTCTGTGGAGGCATAGAGCTGTCTATTAGCAGCTTCCCTTGAGAGGTCAGAGTCCAAACGTCTTCCTATCGTGTCGTTTTTCATTAGTTTTTAGTGGAGAAAGCCATGTACATTCGAGCTATACTGACTAATGCTAACCAACCAATAGGCAGAGGTTGACCCCTGAAGACACGCCCCCTCCTCATTTACATAACGAGGCAGAAATGTTAAAAGGAGAGACAGAAATATATTGCATGGAAGAAATAATATAAACAGAGACATAAACATATTAAAATATATTAAAAATAAATATATTAAAACATATAAATACATAAATACATAAGAAAAAGTAATTAATAAATAGAGTTGACAATTATAATGGATACAAAATAAATAATAAGGCAATTATGTAATTATTACAAAAGTGAATAAATAAAGAATCTAATTAAAAGAGATACAGTTATGTCCCATCATATAATTTAATTACTGCTACCTTATTTCTGTATTTAATTGTTAAATATGTCAGAATTGGTCCAGTTTTTAGTATTCCCCAGACCCTCTTAGGGTGTTAATCGTATTAGTATTTAAAATATTGGTGTAATATAATTTCTTACTAATTCTTATAATATCAGTCAATTTCTTTGTATACATTTTATAACTATGTTCAGATTCTTCGTTCCTCAGTCTTATTAATTGTGTATATAAAGTATTTTTCTTCTTACAAGCATTTTGTAAACCCTTAGTTAATCATGGACATTTTATAATCGTTGTTTTTACTAAATTGACAAATTGGACAGTTTTTACTGCATGCTGAACTAAGGATATCTAAGAATTAATCAAAAGCACAATCCAACATCTTTTGGGGCAGATGGTTCAGTTATATCACAGATCATTAGGCCACTGACATTTGTAGACTCCATATTATTTGTAAAAATGTTGTCAAAGAGAGTAGCACTGTGTGACGTAATTCTACTGGGTTTTGTAATAGTTGGATATAGACTCATATTGTACATCTTATTGATATATTCATCAGTTGTTTTATGTTGATTTAGATTTATCAAATAAATATTATAATCCCCACAGATAAATATTTGTTTTGTTACCTATTCTTAAAAGTGTTTTTTCAACCCACTCTATAAATATTTCCAATCTGGAGCCCAGTGACCGATATAAACAACTCACCATAATATTTTTCTCTTTTTCATTGAGTATTTCTATTGTTATGCATTTTAATACACCATTTATTGTTAATGTCATATTTTCAATCACTTTAAATCTGAATTTTGTATGAATATAAATTCAAATCATAACCATCTAACTCAAAATGAACTCTGTTATCTTCATTAAACCGTGTTTCTGATATTGCTGTAATACTAAATGGTTGCACAAATTGTTGGAAATATTATTTGATGCTTGTAGTCCAGGATCCTTTGATGCATCCCTAAATCATTGGATGAAATATGACTGGTTGCCATTATTAATAGGTGCCTTTTTCCTCATTAATGTGATTATTTTGTTACACCAGACATTAGTGAATTTATTTTATTTACTTTCAGATAATGATTCTATTTTGATAAGTAGCATTTATACAACCTTATCTATATTTGCCTAAGTCTACTATTTCTTTAAAACTCATGTTCTGTCCTTGGGTTGTATCATCACCTTACAATTTCTGGTCCATGTTGCTGTAATTTTGTTTTGTTTCTTAAGAATCCTAAGTTTCTCTTTAGTACAGTTGCTAAACTTACACAGAGGCATAGCTCTGTTGAGCCATCCATTCCCTTAGCTCTTAGCAGCGATGACTTTATGGGATTCTTCTTAAATAAAATTGATTCTATTAAAAAGCCAACTCCACATATTAATCCAAAATTTACGAGTGAAATTACAAAGGAAAAAGAGATGATCTGAATCTTCTTCATCATCACAAAATGTACATCTGCCAGTATCAAATTTAAATCTTATCCTGATAAAAACATTGGATGGGTAAATGTTATTTAAAATTTTGAAGTGGAGTTCTTTAACTTTTGGAGGAAGAGCAAAGGATTTATATTTTGTTCTAATTTTACATATTAATTCAGTACTAAACTCAACAAGAATATACTGCCGCTTAACTTGAGCAGGGTACGTTCTTTTCTGTAAAATTTCCCTCAATAATTTATTTTTTTATCAGTAAAATCTATGTTTTCTATACGCAATCGACTCAGACCAGGGAGAGTTTGAGAGTGAACCAAATCTTCTATAACCATAGATTTAAGAGGTGTTGGTATTGCTTTGATCAGTTTGTTGTAAGTCCTAACATCAAAACCAAGATTACATTTCAAGCGGAAATCATCAAACGATAGTAGATCTCCAATCTTATTCATAAGATGTGAGATAGCCCAGATTCCTTTAAAATACAGGTTTTCAAAAAATACAGATTTTCTATTAAACAAGACATACCTGTTGTTCCATATGTCCATTATGTTTGTACAAACGTTTCCAATAAAGTAGAACCAGTTGATGAAAATCTGACAGTTTGATGGGCAACTTATTATAATCAAAATCACATCTCAGCAGAATATGTATTTCACCCACAGTTTTAAAGATAGAATTGGGGATTTCAGCCAATTCAGTTTTAAGACATCATTCATGGCACTAAAATCAATGACATTACCACCACCATCCTCATAACTTTTAAACATATCATCCTTTCTAATGTAATGACATTTGTTCTTCCATACAAATTAATATTAATTTTGTTTATAGCCTTGATAACATTTGGAGGGATTGGCAGAGAATATGCTGGGTAGATCAATCTGGATAAGCTGTCCATTTTGGTTAGGAGGATTCTTCCAGAGATAGTGACATCTCTTTGCAGCCATCTGTTTAAAATTGATTTACATTTTTATATATTGCTTAAGATATTATTTTCTTCCGATATTGCTTTATCTTTACATATTATTATACCTAAATATGTTACCTCTTTCCTCACTCTTAAGTTATACAGTGGTTGCAAGGAAAAATCATGGATGGTCAAAATCTCACATTTATCTATATTTAATTGCAATCCAGATGCTTTAGAAAAACAATTTAAAAGTTATAAACTTTGGGAATTTGATCACTGTTCTTTAAAAATAGAGTCGTATCATCAGCCAACTGACTTATTCATATATTTTGTCCAAATATATTAATGCCTTCAATGTCACTGGTCTTAATCAAAATAGATCACATTTCTGCCACCATTATAAACAATAACGGGAATAAGGGTCATCCCTGTCTTATTCATCTATTGATATTAAATCTAGGGCTGGTACCGTGATTCAGAGAGACAGAGCTATTAATGTTGTTATAAAGCATTCACACAACATTAAGAAACTTTTGTCCAAAACCAAAATAAGACAGGGTTTGCATTATGAAGGGATGTTTGACACAATCAAATGCTTTATAAAAATCTAAAAATAATATAAATCCCCCTTCATCAAACAAATCACTATAGTCAAGCAGATCTAAAATAAGTCTAATATTGTTGTGTATTGATCGATTTTTTAGAAAACCAGATTGTGTTCCAATAATTATTGATAAAATCCCTTCTTTTAATCTTGCAGCAACAAACCCCGGCGAGAATTTTTTAATCTGTGTTTAATAAAGTAATTGGTCTTAGATTATTTATTATTCGTTTATCCTTTCCAGGTTTGGGAATTAAGGTAATTAAATCTTCCTTCATACCAGAACTCAATGTCTTTCTCTCAATACATGTATTAATAGCCCTAAATAAAAGATTTTTAATATCCTGAGGAAGTTAGCGGGAAGCTAACCTTTGTTCACAGAACGAACGCACCTTCTGATCGGAAGAAACTGAAGAAGTTAGCGGGAAGCTAACTCTTTGTTCACGACGGATATCTTCTTCAAACTTCGCCCTTGGACAACATTCCCTCAACAGGTTCAGAGGTTGGGTTTTGGGCAGATTAACAGATTGGTTTAGGATGAAATGATCTAAACGTTTTCATGTTATGAAGTTTGTTTTGTGGAACTCGGCTATCTTGGTGCTAGCATGCTACCTGTAGCACCCAGGCCGGTTCGTGTTCTTTGTATGTTTTAAAGCTAAGATAAACTTTATTTAAAGGGTGGTTTTAACCAGAACATTGCTCATAATGCGCCGTCAGCGCTTATGCATTTTAACCCATGGTATTTTAAAGGTATGTGTTGATTCTGGCGCTAAGCTATCTCTAGCTTAGCACTTTAGCTAGCTTCTTTGTTAGCCCAACGGCCAGCCGGTAAGAACACGTGTGCTAGCATTAAGGCTAGTCAACAGAAAGGTTGTTGGTGTTCAAGCTAGTGAACAATAGTCCCTGAACATCATTTGCTAGAGTTGATAACTAAGTAAACACCATTAAGCCCAATTTCTCCAGAAAGATTTGGCTCTTTTCCAAAATACTCAATAATATTTCTTCAAATATTATTTTAATAAATAAAGGCAGTTAATTAGACACCGTTGAGAATTAGTCATCCAGGAGGTTGGTTTTATTCAGCAGATCATTATTTTAAACATTATTTTATTAAAATAATATTTAATCTGATCTTGCATTGTGAAGGGTTGTCTAAATGTTGCTGATTATTTTCTAAGTTAGTTCCAAAACTAAATTCACTTCACTTCCAGATTCTTCAAGATAATCCTTGGTTCTCAAACATAAACATTGCATGGTAATGTTGCATCACTCTTTTTGGTCATGATTTCCAATCATCTTTAATCAACTTGTTTATATTGTACATAGCCCATTAGTCTTCATTATTCTTTAATTCTGCTTGGTAGTTTAGTTGGATTATTTTAACATAGTAAAGAGTTTGTTGATTGAAATATGTGTGACTTTGAGTTGACTTATTTTTGTTAATAAATTCTTGTATTTTAAGAAATTGTGTGAATTCATTCCATATATGTGCAGAGTTTATGCTGTTCAATAATGTAAGAGCTCATCTCACACCTTTCTATTCTGTCCTAATACCATCGCCTTAATAGGGCTGGTATTCACAGGACAATCCTTAACAGACCGGAATATTATTTGGTAAAATATTTATATAAAAATATTAATATTAAATATTAAATAATATTCTCAGATTCATATTTACAACACACGTAAGCCAGGTCTCAGGCTTTTAAGGCACATTTATGATGTACAATTAAACTGAAAAGCAAACAAATCTGTCAAGCAAAATTATGTTAAATACAAGCTGACCAGTGAATATTTCTGTTTTATTTGTATGATTTTAAAATAAAATGTTGGTTATTCCAAGCAATAGTCAATGTTGATTTCTTTTTATCATGTGCTAAACTGTCATGATTTGTGGGTGTTTTTGGTTTAGTTTTCTTATTATTATTATTATTATTATTGATAGATTTTGAATCATGCTTTTGGTCATGCTTTAGTCTTATTGTTCATGTTTTTGTTTTTCAGGTTAGGTTTTTTTTGGATCTGGTTTGCTTTTGTTTCATGTTTTTCTAGTTATATTTCTGTTCATTTGTATCCTTGGATTTCCGTTCTGCTCTAGCCAGGTTTTGTTTTCTCATGTCAATCAACTTTATTCAGTTCACCTGCACATAGCCAATCAGTTTCCTTGTTTCATCTGGTTCACGCTCCATAAATACACACCTGTTCAATTACTCATCGCAGAAACATTTTCAGATCATGCCTCCTGTGTTTCGGATCATGCTTTGCCTGTCTTTTCTGCCCGTTAATTGTTTTGTTCCTGCCTCCTCTTTTAAGTGAGTTTTTGTTTTTCCTTTATTAAATCTTTTTACCATTATGCTGCCTGCTTGTCTGCATTCCCGGGTGCTTCGCTGCACTAACCTTGACACTAAACAAACAGATCTGAACGGGGTTGGAGTGAAACTCCTTAAGTTTCTGACAGATTCCAGTATTAGTCATCTTTTTATTAGTAATCTCTTTTCGCATAGGGCCCCAGAAAACTAGAAAAGGCCATGCCTTTTTCTATACCTGTCTGGACTTCAATTCAATTCAATTCAGTTTATTTATATAGCACCAATTCACAAAACATGTCATCTCAAGATCTTCACAAATAGTTTGGAAAGGTATAGGGTTGTCAGGGATGTTAGATTAAACTACTGAGTGTTAGAGTTTGGCCATTTTAGAATGGGCCATATGTAGGGGTACTAAGTAAAATAATACACTGATAAAGTTTGTCCATCTAGAGCCCACTGGTGGTCATTGTTATACTAAAAACCACAATGATTGGGGATACCTCTCTCTGTCAGACTGATTATAACCATTGGAAAAGAGAAGGGGTCATACAGGTAGCAGAAATGGAGGGTGTGTTTTTACCTCAACCATAACTGAGCTGGTTTAGGCTAAACCTGACTCCCCCTTACTCCAACCAACAGGGAGGGAGAAAGGCAGAGGTAAAAATAATTGGAGAGTGTTGTTTCCTGTTGCATTGTGTGAAAGGTGGGTAACTTTAAAATGGGCTAAGTCAATTCAAACTAATCATATAGATTTCAATTCAGGTACATACATTCCAATTAATAACTAACCATTGAACAGTACAGTCAGATTCAGTTATTTATTCAAATTGGATAAAACGTTTTTCTATCTAAGAAAACCTGGATGAGCACGTAGCAACAGTGGACAGTCACTGGCGTTGACTTTGCAGCAATCCCTCTGAAATTTGTGCAGAAATGTTCAGCAACATAATTTCCACCAATGTTAAGGAATTTATTTTAGGATATACTGTTCAATGAACTGTGTAGACATGAACAGTATCTAATTTTATTTAAAAGTTGAAGGAAATTAAGCAGCTTCATTACTTGTGTTTTGGAGAATAGAATTTAATACAGTTAATTGTATGTTAAAGTACCAATAAGCAGTAAATGACATCTCAAAGCACTTCACTAAAACAATTAATCCAATATATAAACATAAATAATCAGTTTAAACCAACTAAACAAACGGACTCAATGTCAAGATATACTTTTCAAATCGAATCTATTTGTTAAACAAGTTCAGTTTATTTTAGACGAGCAGCTTTGGATGAAACTCTGAAACAAAATAAAAAACTAAGCAACCTTTTTAAATCCACTCAGTTGTAAAAACATGTTCAAGGGTTAACAGTGTTCAGTTCAAAGTGCTTCCTTGTTCCCTTCTCCCTCTGGTTTCCAAACGTAATGATGGGTGGAACCAGTGACGTTCCCTGCAAGAACCTGACATTTACACCTGAGATCAAACCAGTTTCTGTTTTACTGAAGAGAAACTCACACAGTCGTCATTACTGAGAGCTGAAATGGATCAGAGAGTTCAGCTGAACCAAGATAACTTCTCATGTTCCATTTGTTTGGATCTACTGAAGGATCCAGTGACTATTCCCTGTGGACACAGCTACTGTAGGAACTGTATTAAAACCCACTGGAATGGAGAAGATCAGAGGAGAATCTACAGCTGTCCTCAGTGCAGGAAAGAGTTCATACCGAGGCCTGTCCTGGAGAAGAACATCATGTTTGCTGCTCTAGTGGAGGATCTGAAGAAGACTGGACTTCTAGATGCTCCAGCTGATCACTGCTATGCTGAACCTGAAGATGTGGCCTGTGATGTCTGCACTGGGAGGAAGCGAAAAGCTGTCAAGTCCTGTTTATTCTGCCCTGCTTCTTACTGTAGGAATCACCTCCAACCTCACTATGATGCTCCACCATTGAAAAAGCACAAGCTGGTGGATCCCTCCAAGAAGCTCCAGGAGAACATCTGCTCTCACCATGATAAGGTGATGATGATCTTCTGTCGTACTGATCAGCAGTGTATCTGTTATCTCTGCTCTATGGATGAACATAAAGGTCATGAAACAGTCCCAGCTGCAGCAGAAAGGACTGAGAAGCAGAAGGAGCTCCAGGTGAGTCGACAACAAATCCAGCAGAGAATCCAGGACCAAGAGAAAGATCTGAAGCTGCTTCAACAGGAGGTGGAGGCCATCAATGTCTCTGCTGATAAAGCAGTGGAGGACAATGAGAAGATCTTCACTGAGATGATCCATCTCATCCAGAAAAGAAGCTCTGATGTGAAGCAGCAGATCAGATCCCAACAGGAAACTGAAGTGAGTCGAGTCAAAGATCTTCAGGAGAAGCTGGAGCAGGAGATCACTGAGCTGAAGAGGAAAGATGCTGAGCTGAAGCAGCTCTCAAACACAGAGGATCACAACCAGTTTCTCCACAACTACCCCTCACTGTCAGCACTCAGTGAGTCTACACACTCATCCAGCATCAATATTCATCCTCTGAGATACTTTGAGGATGTGACAGCAGCTGTGTCAGAGCTCAGAGATAAACTACAGGACATCCTGAGAGACACATGGACAAACATCTCACTGAGAGTCACTGAAGGAGATGTTTTACTGTCAGAACCAGAACCAAAGACCAGAGCTGAATTCTTAAAATATTCACAAGAAATCACTTTGGATCCAAACACAACAAACAGGAAGCTGTTATTATCTGATAGGAACAGAAAAGTAACAAGAATGAAACAACAATTTTATCCTGATCATCCAGACAGATTTACTGATGTTAAACAGGTCCTGAGTAGAGAGAGTCTAACTGGACGTTGTTACTGGGAGGTGGAGTGGAGAGGAAGAGGAGTTGATGTAGCAGTTTCATACAAGAACATCAGCAGAGCAGGAGAGTCAAAAAGATGTGTATTTGGATTAAATGACAAATCTTGGTCATTATATTTTGACACAAACAGTTACACATTTTATCATAACAACATTAAAATTCCAGTATCAGGTCCAGTTTCCTCCAGACTAGGAGTGTATCTGGACCACAGAGCAGGTATTCTGTCTTTCTACAGAGTCTCTGAAACCATGACTCTCCTCCACAGAGTCAAGACCACATTCACTCAGCCTCTATATGCTGGGATTGGACTTTTTTATGTTGGATGTTCTGCTGAGTTTATTTAACTGAAATAGTCAGAACTGTTCTGAGGTCCAGTTGGTTAAAATGTGTATTTTAGTTCCAGTTTCTTTAGTCTCCATCATTGTTGCTGAGAGCTCATTGTTGTGTCATTTCTTCACTGCTCAGAGATCAGCTGTCTTTATGGAGCTACTTTGTCATCTTGTTTGTTGTTTTGTTGATGTTGGAGTTTGTTTGGGTGCTGCCCCTTCCTGTTTCTGTTCAACCATGGAGGCTATCACTGCTCAGGAGGATTTTTATTCACCTAAACTAATTACATTAACATTTATTGCTTTGTCAAAACAAATGTTGTTCCTGTTAAAATCCATGTACAGATGAGCTGATGGAAACTGTAATTATCATGATCATCATCAATCAGGACATCAGTCATTATTTTATTGGACAAACATCAGATTCTGTTCATTTCATTTCTCAACATTGAGAACATTTACAAGAATAAAGATCAATACAGATTATTTGTTTTTCAGCTCTTTTCTTTTAAAGTTTTATTTTATCATAAAAATAGAAACATTCATACTTTTTGAACAGTCTTCATTTTTAACTGGTAGAAAACTTGCATGAAATCATTAAACAAATCTCCATGTCCAGCAGTGATGTTATTTTTGTTAGTCTCTTTTTATCTCCCACCACCTGCACTGTGTTCAGTGGGGAACCTAGGACAGAACTGACCTTCTTACTGATCTTATCCAAGCGCTTCCTCTCAGCTGCAGATAAACTGCTGCTCCAACAAACTACACCATAGAAGATGGCTGATGCCACCACAGAATCACAGGTCTGCTGTGACCCTTCCTTTAAAGAGAAGAGATCTGAGGGACTAAATGTTTGTTCATTGGAAACTTTTTAAAACTTTGTAGACATCCTTAAAATCAGTTCAGGATTTGATTGAATGATGATGTTAGTTTCTTTCCTATTTAACTCAATAAAACTCATCATTGAATCTTAGAACAATGGTGGCTGATAATAAAACAAGTTCTTAGCCAGGAACAAGTTCCTTTAATGAACGCAGCTCAGAGAACCTACATCAGTGAATGCATCATGGAGTTACATGTATGTTTATCAGGTCACCATCCTGACAATCTCACCGCCCTCTAGTGGTCCAGGTTGGTATCTAACACTACAGTACAGGTTTATACACTCACTGGCCACTTTATTAGGTACACCTGTCCAACTGCTCGTTAACGCAAATTACTAATCAGCCAATCTCATTGCACCAACTCAATGTATTTAGGCATGTGACCCTTCCTTTAAAGAGAAGAGATCTGAGGGAGTACAGGTCCTTCTCAAAATATTAGCATATTGTGATAAAGTTAATTATTTTCTATAATGTAATGATGAAAATTTAATATTCATATATTTTAGATTCATTGCACACTAACTGAAATATTTCAGGTCTTTTATTGTCTTAATACGGATGATTTTGGCATACAGCTCATGAAAACCCAAAATTCCTATCTCACAAAATTAGCATATCATTAAAAGGGTCTCTAAACGAGCTATGAACCTAATCATCTGAATCAACGAGTTAACTCTAAACACCTGCAAAAGATTCCTGAGGCCTTTAAAACTCCCAGCCTGGTTCATCACTCAAAACCCCAATCATGGGTAAGACTGCCGACCTGACTGCTGTCCAGAAGGCCACTATTGACACCCTCAAGCAAGAGGGAAAGACACAGAAAGAAATTTCTGAATGAATAGGCTGTTCCCAGAGTGCTGTATCAAGGCACCTCAGTGGGAAGTCTGTGGGAAGGAAAAAGTGTGGCAGAAAACGCTGCACAACGAGAAGAGGTGACCGGACCCTGAGGAAGATTGTGGAGAAGGGCCGATTCCAGACCTTGGGGGACCTGCGGAAGCAGTGGACTGAGTCTGGAGTAGAAACATCCAGAGCCACCGTGCACAGGCGTGTGCAGGAAATGGGCTACAGGTGCCGCATTCCCCAGGTCAAGCCACTTTTGAACCAGAAACAGCGGCAGAAGCACCTGACCTGGGCTACAGAGAAGCAGTACTGGACTGTTGCTCAGTGGTCCAAAGTACTTTTTTCGGATGAAAGCAAATTCTGCATGTCATTCGGAAATCAAGGGGCCAGAGTCTGGAAGAAGACTGGGGAGAAGGAAATGCCAAAATGCCAGAAGTCCAGTGTCAAGTACCCACAGTCAGCGATGGTCTGGGGTGCCGTGTCAGCTGCTGGTGTTGGTCCACTGTGTTTTATCAAGGGCAGGGTCAATGCAGCTAGCTATCAGGAGATTTTGGAGCACTTCATGCTTCCATCTGCTGAAAAGCTTTATGGAGATGAAGATTTCATTTTTCAGCACGACCTGGCATCTGCTCACAGTGCCAAAACCACTGGTAAATGGTTTACTGACCATGGTATCACTGTGCTCAATTGGCCTGCCAACTCTCCTGACCTGAACCCCATAGAGAATCTGTTGGATATTGTGAAGAGAACGTTGAGAGACTCAAGACCCAACACTCTGGATGAGCTAAAGGCTGCTATCGAAGCATCCTGGGCCTCCATAAGACCTCAGCAGTGCCACAGGCTGATTGCCTCCATGCCACGCCGCATTGAAGCAGTCATTTCTGCAAAAGGATTCCCGACCAAGTATTGAGTGCATAACTGTACATGATTATTTGAAGGTTGACGTTTTTTGTATTAAAAACACTTTTCTTTTATTGGTCGGATGAAATATGCTAATTTTGTGAGATAGGAATTTTGGGTTTTCATGAGCTGTATGCCAAAATCATCCGTATTAAGACAATAAAAGACCTGAAATATTTCAGTTAGTGTGCAATGAATCTAAAATATATGAATGTTAAATTTTCATCATGACATTATGGAAAATAATGAACTTTATCACAATATGCTAATATTTTGAGAAGGACCTGTATATTGACACAAAGATTTACAGATTTCTTCACAACAGAGATAAATCTCCAGTACCAGGTCCAGTTTCCTCCAGAATAGGAGTGTATCTGGATCACAGAGCAGGTATTCTGTCTTTCTACAGCATTTCTGAAACCATGACTCTCCTCCACAGAGTCCAGACCACATTCACTCAGCCTCTATATGCTGGAGCTTATGTTCACGGTGGATCCTCTGTTGAGTTTGTTAAAATGAAATAATCAGAACTGTTCTGAGGTCCATGTTAGGTATTACTTAGTCAACTCAGAGGTAAGAACGATACAGTCAGAGTTACTTGCAGCAAGGGTAGCCCACTTTGCAGTGAAACTACAAAGTTTTTGACACCCTATCTCTTTATTTATATGCACAGTTCAACAGACAGTTCAGACAGGGTGTGTGTGTGTGAGACAGAAAGGAGGCTGGTTCACACAAAGATAACAATAATTCACACACACAGGGAGGAAGGCATAGTGCAGGTGCCTTGCAACCCAAGGTTTTTACATGAGTGATAACAAGTTTTTGCACCCATCCAACAGTCCCTCCTTTTATCACAAGTAAAAACATTTAATATAAAAACGAGTAAGAAAAATACTTTGTATGAGCGAAAACCCACGGACGGTAAACAGATTATATTTTGTGGGAAATACTCATACGGCCCCGCCGCCCTCGGCGACCATTAAAAGTTAAATGTTGATTAATACTTGAAATCATAAAAATAAAAGAATAATACTTGAAATCATAAAAATAAAAGAATAATACTTGAAATCATAAAAATAAAAGAATAATACTTTAAATCATAAAAATAAAAGAATAATACTTGAAATCATAAAAATAAAAGAATAATACTTGAAATCATAAAAATAAAAGAATAATACTTAATGAAAACAGTGAAACATAATAAAGGAATTAAAAAATCTGCCCTGTTTATGTCATCATTGTACTTTTTCTCATTTCACTTAAGCAACAACTTCTTCCGATTTTCTGCTGTAAGGTCATTTTATGAAATACAATGTATGAGTACACTCAGGCTTTTGATGTGATTTATTTACAACATGTCATCATAATCGTCCCCTTCATTTTCGTGCATTTCTACCTGGTTCAGTGTTGCATATGCCACCATGAACAATACCAGAAATTCTGTAGGAATGGATGTGCGTCATGTTCTTCCGTCAGTGTTCTGAGATGGGTCCCGTCTGATGTCCATCTCTTCTGGTGCGGTATCACCTCCTGTGGATCCTGCTTTAGATAGAGAAAGAGTCCTGCTACCAGAATTAAGCTCAGGCTTATCAGTCCTGTCCACATGTTACAGAGAGCCATTTTATAATTGGGCGCAGATCAGCTGTTTTCTTCACCGGTTTGAGACGCTGGGCCATCTTTGAATCCGGACTTCCTCTGCTACCCCGTCGGTTGATCTGGCTCCTGTAACGGCAAAACTGGCTTACAGTGGCTTTTATGGATCCAGGAAGACCTCTCTGCTATTTTCAGAACTGTGGGCGTTGTCAGGAGTACTTGAAACGGCCCTTTCCACCGAGGAGTGCTCCAATCCTTCCGGTGGAGTGTCTTAATCAGGACCATGTCTCCAGGCCTCATTCTGTGGGATAGGAGCAGAGATTATCGGCAGACCACTGGACATTTGTTCTTCTTTTGTCTGCAACATTTTATTCATCCACTCAGCTAATGAAGTTTCCTGTTGTGCTTTATCTATTTCATTCATGTCAGAGGGCAGAGAAAACGGTCTGCCATGTACTATTTCTTTGAGAATACAAATTCACATCAGCAACTTGGTGTCACGTGATCTCAGACTCAGAACACAGTGGGTGGAGTTATACAATGATGTACAGTAGGTGGCAAATGGAGTAAGACCAGTTTGATTTGGAGTTATTCTCATCCATAATTTAACCAGGGATAGGCATTCGGGTCATGGCCTCCCTGTTTCTTCCATTGTTTTCCTTAATCTTTAACTGAAACCCTAATGCTTTAGAACTTAGTTCTATTAATTTATTTACAAAATGAGTTCCATTATCTGACCTTATAATCTGTGGGATACCATATGTGGGGAAGAAATGTGTCACTAGGTTCATCTATTACAACTAGGCAATATTTCTTCCCTCGTGTTTGCAACAAATTATGCATGATCTGCAAAACTTCTTTGCATAGTCAGAAAAATGTATAGTGTAGCATTAATGCTTTACCAGATGTGACATATTCCCCCCTTGACACGTGGGTCTTCCCAATGTGTCACTGTAGCCGCTGTGTTGTATAACTTTTTTGGGAGGATTGGTTTATCTTCTATCTGATAGATGTCATCTTTTTTCTGTGCTCCTCTCTTTAGCCAGGCCTTTATTTCTGTCTTGGTTGCTGACTGTTGGGCGTCTTTCAGCACATCTGTGTCTATAAATAGCAGATCTGACATTTTCTCTTTAATAGGTTGAAATGAGTTAGTTCTGTCCCTGATGATGTTTTAAAACCTCTATTTTGCCAAATCTTAGCATGGTGATGTACTGATCCGAACACGTATTGGCTGTCTGTGTATATAGTAAGTATTTGTCCCTCATGTAATTCACATGCTCTTACTACAGCATATAATTCTGCTGTTTGGGCTGAGCATGTATTGGGTAGAGATTTAGCTTCTATTATCCTATCGATGGTTGTTATTGCATAACCAACTCTATTCTTTCCATATTCATCTTTAGATGCTGAGCCATCTACAAACACAACACATGAATCTGGTATAAGGGTTTGAGAAATGTCTTGTCTGGGTTTGGTGTCTTCTTCAACTTTTGCTTTATAAGAATGTGGTTTTCCATCTTCTGCAGTAGGTATTAGAGTACTTGGATTTAAAGGGCACATCTTTTTAGAGTTATGTTTGGCTGTGATAATAATAGTGATGTCAGTGTGATATGTCTTGCATGTAGCGTCAGGTGCTTCTCTTAATATTCCTGACTTCAACATATCTTGTATTACTGGCTTAGTACCTTCTTCAGCTTCTGGCTTGAAGGGGTATTGGCGGACTAATGGCCTTTTTTCAGATATTAGTTTAACCTTGTATGGTGGGAACCCCTTTATAAGCCCTACATCAGTTGATGATTGGGACCACAGTTCAGGTGGGACAGCAGATAGGGCAGGATGCATGTTGCTCTCTTTGCTCTCAGCTAAGCCCTGTATTTGTCCCTCTGCCTCATCTAAATGTATCCTTAGATGGACTTTGACTATCCACGCCAGAATGAGCTTCCAGATTCCTGTATTAGGATCTACCTTTGACAGTGTCAGTGCTGTTCCTGCAGAGGTTTAAAGCCTCTGTTTTTCCAAATTCTTATTATTCTTTTTTATCATATTTTATAAAGTAAGTCCTTATTACATTTAAAAATGAGATCAATATTTTTGGTAGTTGCTATTATTATAAATAATGGTTGGTTTAGTTCTTATTAAAAATAAAAAATAAAAACTCACTCACTGATGAACACAAAAAATGAAGGGCATATTATATCTTATAATCTTAGTTTGTTTTACCCAGTTTTATAGATACAACATACAGTTTCAGTCAGCTTTGTATTTAGTTCAAGTAACTAAAGTTTGTTTCAATTAACTAAAGTTTTATCTATTTCAGTCCAATCCAGTAATTCTGTTAAGGTTCATTTCATCTTATGTTAAGTTTGAGTCTAATTCAATCATTTGAACCTGACTGGAAAAAGTCTAAACATCTGTTAAAATCTTTTTGTTTTACCATAGAGAACTGACCTAATATTATTATGGTAATATTCAGGACTCTAATTTTTACATAACATGAAACAGACATTTATTTCACAAAAACAGAAAGTCAAACACAGACATTTGGCCACATGAAAGTTTAAATACCCTGTTTGTAAAATAATTGTGAAAAATTGAAGACGGATTTATGAACTTTCCTATGGTTATCAGTATTTTCAATACAGGTAGAACCTTTGCCATCTTTATATGATTTTTCGAAAAAGATTCTGGAAACCTTATTAAGATATAAATTTGGCAAAGATCATCAGAACATCAGACCTTTATTAGCGCTTTTAAGGTCCCTCAAAGATGCATTACAATGAAATCAGTCATTCCCATTCACACACATTCACACACTACTTACTTATTTCTCTGTCAGAGTCATTTTTATTTGCAAAAATTTGAACATAATTTGACTTCTATTATTCTTAAAATGCACATTGTTTCCTCATAACCCTTTTTGTTTCCACAAGGTCTGTTTTGAACGCTTCAATTCTTTTTTTTTATTCACCAAGAATCAATAAGGTGGTCTTAGTGGGTCCACCTTAAAGGTGTTATCTGTTGGGTGTCATGTTATCATTGTCAGGTCAGTGAGGTTCATAAGTCAGTCAGAACCTTGGTCATTTGTTCTGTGCTCATAATGTTTCATAGATCCAGCCTATGATTAGTCAGCAAAACTTCCACCTATAGGAGAAAAATTGATTGTTAATGAATGAGCTGCATTTCCTAGGAACACTGTCTTCCTCCTGGATGAGCATCACCTGTTGAAAAACTTTCATCATTGTTTGTTTCACATATTCAATCAGATCTTTATATTATACCAGTAGGTGAAGTTGTTAGTATGTCATGTAGACTGACATATACTGTTGCATTTGGAGAGGATCTCTGATTAAATAAATTTAGTTAGAGCTTCAATCCAGGTTCATTTTGTGTCTGCAGACTTTAGCCAATTTTTCTTTTCTTTCTTTTTTTATACATAAAGAGCAAGATTCAAAACATTTTCAAAAGGCAGATTGTGGCAGAATGTAGACAAAACTGCTTATTGATTGACAAAATAACATTCAAGCACACAATCACCATATTAAAAGGCTCTACTTCTAGAGAATCACTAAACTTCTGAGGTCCGGTTTTGGCCCGCGGACCTTGAGTTTGACACATGCAGAGGTAGAGTTACAATTTTTTTCAGACCTTTCAGCAGAGACAGGCTTCTGCTGTTTGCAGAAGTTTTATCTTTGTTTTCAGGCAGCTGCATCTCTTTGTCAAGGTCGTTTCACAGAGCTGAAATTTAACTTCTCTCAAAGAGGAAAAATCAAGAATGCACACAATCTGAGCCAAATATGGATTATTTCCCTGTAAAATGAATCTTTTGCATTTTATCATGATATTGTTGGTAGTATAACACCATAGAATGATTTTTAAAGCACCTGTTTCTCACTAATGCTTGCCTACAAAATCTTTTACTCTCAGATTACTTCTTTAACAACATTCTGTTCTCTCTTCTCTAGTCATTGTTCACTGGGTTGTCCAGTTGGACAGTTTCCATGTTGTCCACATTGTCACCTCCTCTTTTAACTTCTTTTACCACGTCCTCTAAAACCACCTCTTAGTCTTTATAATTTGGGGCTACCTTGGTATTCTAAACTGGGATGGGTGGCAGTCCGCCCCCCTTTATTTGTTTTCAGTTAAGCTGAAAGTTTTTTCCTGTGCTTTTCTTAAGGCCTCAGTATTATGGTTATGTCAGTTAAAAGCTGCTCTTATTGTTGTTTTTTTTAATTCATCTTTTTGTTTTAATCTGTTTATCAACTGTGAGCACTCAGGGACTGAAAAGTCCCCTTTGAAATTATAATCTGGCAAGGTTTTTTATTGTCTCTTGAATCTTTTGAATGCATAATCTCCAGTTTAAGATCCCCGTGTAGTTTTAGGATTTCAGTGATAATTAAGTTACCTGAAAATCCGTATTTTTATGCCATCGTGCACATATTTCTGTTAAATCAGAGCTTTTTCTCTGTCCCTTCCCCATTGTTCTTTGTTATTTTTCTCTTTTTAGTTTTCATTATTTCTAATTTTAGATTCCCTTGTAATTTTAAGACATCCTTTGTATCTAATTTGCCCAAAAACCCATGTTTTTTATTTTTTATTCCATCTATGACAGATCATACCTGCTCCTTTTACATAGTTCTCCATAAACTTTACCTCCCCTTCTAAGTCAATTAGTTTACTTTGTTTCTTCCCCATTATGTTTTATGTTAGTTTAATTATATAGTATAAATGTCCCAGATAAAAGGTCACTGGCATGAGACTTTAAGGAGAGGACATTAACACGGCCTTCTACTGCGACTAATTCGCAGCGGTGTTAATTTTCTGGAATGAAATCCGACCTGAATCTCCAAAGTCACCAGTACGTAGTTTTAATCTGGGCAAAAGAAAACACAGGACTAGCAGAATCCTGCTGATTCTATTAAAATGCTTAGTCCTCCAAACACACACAACACAGTCACACAGTTAGTTTCAGGTACCTTGTAATTTTTCTAAGTTAACTTGGTGTTATTTTATGAGCTCAATTTACTCCGTTCTTTTTACTTTTATAGCGCTTATTCTATTCCCTCGCAGGGGAATAACCCTTAGTCGTTTTATTTGGCCCCCTTCTTGGCAGGGCCCTACCTTAATTTGTCACTATTCCTTTCACGGTGGAATAAAACCATACCAATGCAGCGTCCTTACCGGCGACGCACTACCAACGACTTTTAAGTACTTTTCTTCTTTTATTTATATAGCGCTTACTCTATTCCCTCGCAGGGGAATAATCCTCAGTCGTTTTCTTTAATCCCCTTCACGGCGGGATTGTACCAAATTTGTCACTATTCCTTTCACGGTGGAATAAAACCATCCGAATGCAGCGTCCTTACCGGCGACGCACTACCAACGACTGTTAAGTACTTTTCCTATGAACTGTATTTTAAAACTGTCTCACCTCGGAGTTGACTTCTTGGTGACTCTCTGGACCCTGTGAGAGTCACCCCGCGCCGAGGAAGGCGATAACCCACTGGCCAGGTGTGAATTCACACACACCGGGACTTTCAGCCACTCCGGCTAATGGAGGCTGTGCAGCGGTGCTTCGCTCGACGTCAGGCTTCCCCCACGGATCCCAGAGTCACTGTTAAAGCAAAGAGAAATAAGGTTATTGAATTAATCCGGCTACGAAGGACCAATAAATGTTAGGTATTATTTAGTCAACTCAGAGGTAAGAACGATACAGTCAGAGTTACTTGCAGCAAGGGTAGCCCACTTTGCAGTGAAACTACAAAGTTTTTGACACCCTATCTCTTTATTTATATACACAGTTCAACAGACAGTTCAGACAGGGTGTGTGTGTGTGAGACGGAAAGGAGGCTGGTTCTCACAGAGATAACAATGATCTCACACACACAGGGAGGAAGGCATAGTGCAGGTGCCTTGCAACACAAAGTTTTTACATGAGTGATAACAAGTTTTTTGCACCCATCCAACAGTCCAGTTGGTTAAAATGTGTATTTTAGTTCCAGTTTCTTTAGTCTCCATCATTGTTGCTGAGAGCTCATTGTTGTGTCATTTCTTCACTGCTCAGAGATCAACTGTCTTTATGGAGCTACTTTGTCATCTTGTTTGTTGTTTTGTTGATGTTGGAGTTTGTTTGGGTGCTGCCCCTTCCTGTTTCTGTTCAACCATGGAGGCTATCACTGCTCAGGAGGATTTTTATTCACCTAAACTAATTACATTTACATTTATTGCTTTGTCAAAACAAATGTTGTTCCTGTTCAAATCCATGTACAGATGAGCTGATGGAAACTATAATTATCATGATCATCATCAATCAGGACATCAGTCATTATTTTATTGGACAAACATCAGATTCTGTTCATTTCATTTCTCAACATTGAGAACATTTACAAGAATAAAGATCAATACAGATTATTTGTTTTTCAGCTCTTTTCTTTTAAAGTTTTATTTTATCATAAAAATAGAAACATTCATACTTTTTGAACAGTCTTCATTTTTAACTGGTAGAAAACTTGCATGAAATCATTAAACAAATCTCCATGTCCAGCAGTGATGTTATTTTTGTTAGTCTCTTTTTATCTCCCACCACCTGCACTGTGTTCAGTGGGGAACCTAGGACAGAACTGACCTTCTTACTGATCTTATCCAAGCGCTTCCTCTCAGCTGCAGATAAACTGCTGCTCCAACAAACTACACCATAGAAGATGGCTGATGCCACCACAGAATCACAGGTCTGCTGTGACCCTTCCTTTAAAGAGAAGAGATCTGAGGGACTAAATGTTTGTTCATTGGAAACTTTTTAAAACTTTGTAGACATCCTTAAAATCAGTTCAGGATTTGATTGAATGATGATGTTAGTTTCTTTCCTATTTAACTCAATAAAACTCATCATTGAATCTTAGAACAATGGTGGCTGATAATAAAACAAGTTCTTAGCCAGGAACAAGTTCCTTTAATGAACGCAGCTCAGAGAACCTACATCAGTGAATGCATCATGGAGTTACATGTATGTTTATCAGGTCACCATCCTGACAATCTCACCGCCCTCTAGTGGTCCAGGTTGGTATCTAACACTACAGTACAGGTTTATACACTCACCGGCCACTTTCTAATCAGCCAATCTCATGGCAGCAACTCAATGTATTTAGGCATGTAGACATGGTCAAGATGATCTGCTGCAGTTCAAACCGAGCATTAAAATGGGGAAGAAAGGTGATTTAAGTGACTTTGAACGTGACATGGTTGTTGGTGCCAGACGGGCTGGTTTGAGTATTTCAAAAACTGCTGATCTACTGGGATTTTCACGCACTACCATCTCTAAGGTTTACAGAGAATGGTCTGAAAAGAGAAAGGATCCAGTGAGCGGCAGTCTTGTGGGCACAAATGCCTTGTTGATACCAGAGGTCAGAGGAGAATGGCCAGACTGGTTCGAGCTGATAGAAATGCAACAGTAACTCAAATAACCACTCGTTACAACCAAGGCATGCAGAAGAGCATCTCTGAACGCAAAACACGTTGAACCTTGAGGTGGATGGGCTACAGCAGCAGAAGACCACACCAGTGCCGCTCTTGTCAGCTAAGAACAAGAAACTGAGGCTACAATTTGCACAGGCTCACCAAAATTGGACAATAGAAGATTGGAACAACGTTGCCTGGTCTGATGAGTCTCGATTTCTGCTGAGACATTCAGATTGTAGGGTCAGAATTTGGCGTCAACAACACGAAAGCATGGATCCATCCTGCCTTGTATCAACGGTTCAGGCTGGTGGTGGTGGTGTAATGGTGTGGGGGATATTTTCTTGGTACACTTTGGGCCCCTTAGTACCAATTGAGCATCGTGTCAACGCCACAGCCTACGTGAATATTGTTGCTGACCATGTCCATCCCTTTATGACCACAGTGTACCCATCTTCTGATGGTTACTTCCAGCAGGATAACGCACCATGTCATAAAGCATGAATCATCTCAGACTGGTTTCTTGAACATGACAATGAGTTCACTGGACTCAAATGGTCTCCACAGTCACCAGATCTCAATCCAATAGAGCACCTATGGGATGTGGTGGAGCGGGAGATTCGCATCATGGATGTGCAGCCGACGCATCTGCAGCATCTGCGTGATGCTATCATGTCAATATGGACCAAACTCTCTGAGGAATGTTTCCAGTACCTTGTTGAATCTATGCCACGAAGGATTAAGGCAGTTCTGAAAGCAAACAGGGGGTCCAACCCAGTATTATCAAGGTGTACCTAATAAAGTGGCCGGAGTGTAAATTGGTTTTGTTTACAAACAAATATGAAAAAACATTGTTTGTGTCAATGTTATATTAAATTTGTACTGAGTAATACCATTTGAATAAAATGATTTAATGAAAAACAAGCGCTTGCATGCTCTGTAGACCTTTGATTTGACTTTGAAGAGGCTTATTTGTTGGAAACAAAGGCCAATTTAAAACGACCATGATCGATTTATGACAACAAAAGCATAATCCAAACAAAGGGCCGAATTATTTTTATAGACATAGATGTAACGACTTTTTTTTCTTAATAACCAAGTTTGTAATCTCGTAAAAAACGGACACAGAAATGTGTTCTTCCAGATGCTTCTTGACAAAGTCATGTGGCCAGTTATGGACAATGATGATGAGGAGGATTGTGATGCTGAGTCCATGAACCGCGTCACAGGTTTTCCCAGAACAATCATTGAAACAGGTGTGGCGTGTTCAAATTGAATAATGCATCGTTAATAAATGCATCTACACTATAAAGTTGATATTGAAATAAAAACTGGATATTTGTTTGCCTAACATTTTGTCCTTTTTCATTCTGTCTCCGTTTAGCTTCATCAGATACTCTGGTTCAGCTGCTGAGATTCTGTGGAGGCATAGAGCTGTCTATTAGCAGCTTCCCTTGAGAGGTCAGAGTCCAAACGTCTTCCTATCGTGTCGTTTTTCATTAGTTTTTAGTGGAGAAAGCCATGTACATTCGAGCTATACTGACTAATGCTAACCAACCAATAGGCTGTTTCTGTTCAGCCATGGAGGCTATCACTGCTCAGGAGGATTTTTATTCACCTAAACTAATTACATTTACATTTATTACTTTGTCAGACCAAATGTTGTTGTTGTTCAAATCCATGTACAGATGAGCTGATGGAAACTATAATTATCATGATCATCATCAATGAGGACATCAGTCATTATTTTATTATCAGATTCTGATGATGCATCAAACTATCGGAGTCATTCAGCAAGGGTCACTTGCTTCCTGCATTAGAAGAACTACAACGTGTAGTTTTTTATAGTTAAAAAGGTAAAAGCAGAAAATGATTCATGTCATGACAACGTTTTGCAAAAGCAATTTTTTTGCACAATATAGGAAAGTCGTCTGAATAAAGAGGATAACTCTGTGGTCTCTTTGTTTAGTTAGAACAGTTCTGGCAGGGCTCCTGAATACAAGACGCTGTAAAACTGATCTCTTTGTCAAGGTTGTAATAAAGCTGGTTGGGTGACAATTATTAATCTTCTTTCTTTGGTAAATACGAATTGTTTTTATAACAATGTCCGTTCATTTCTAGATTTAGCCGAGGTTCTGAATGGACTTATTCAGAGAACTGCATTGATTACAGTCATTAAACTGAAGCTTTATGTGTTTTTCAAAATATGAGACTTTATTCAACAGTCATGCCTGGCTTGTTTATTTTCTACTTGAATCAATGTGATGTTATTTTATTGTAAAATTCTGAATAAAATTTATTTGTGTCATTTAACAAATTTGACTGTTTTAATCTTTCATCCTGGTGAACATTTATAAAAGAACAATAAAGATGTCCAGAGATAACACCTTTGTAATTTAATATTTTACCATTATTTCTAATGAAAAAATAAATGTTTTTGCAGTTTTTGTTAGTCAAAGCAACCCTTCTTGCACAGTTTAAAACATTTCATGTCAGAAGAAGAACTGTTTGGTATCAGAGACTCAGGAGTTCAGTAATTTATTGCAGAAACATGTTTGTAATTCAAACAGCTGTAAACACAGTCAACAGAACACATGGTTCTCATTCACACAGAAATACAATCTGCAAACATTAACCAGCAAACACACACACTTCACATGAGAAAATAAAACATCTTTGGACATAAATACGTGTGGAAACAGACGGAGTGTCTATCCGTAGCTGCCGTCTGGAGGTCTGTAGAGTTTGGGGAAGGTGAGGAGCTGGACGCTGCTGAAGGCGAACTTCCTGCTGCCGACGTTCTTCTGGACGTTCTCCGTCCTGCAGCCGTCCCTGAACACAGCCGCACAGAAACACAGAGATCAGAAATCAGACGACAACGTCCTGTATAAAAACACAAATAATTATAATATTATAAATAATTATAATCACATTATAAACATAAACAACATTTTTAACAAAGTTAAAATAAAAAAACATTTCTAGTTTATGACCAGTTTTAATTTTCAGCTGGCAGATAATTTGGATCAGGTAACATGTTAATTAGCATTAAAACCATACTGTATGTCAGTAATATTACAGTAGAAATCAATGAATTATATTCACATATTGTCAAAGTTTCTCTCCTTGTGACGTCAACATGTGGTTCAGATTCAGGTCCCACAGACTTCACAAACAGGAAATAATGTCTTATTTAAGGTGATCTTTGGGTGCGTTTAATCATTTCAACAACAGAAACTTCAATTAAACTCACAATATTCAATTTGGCCACTTGGTGGCAGCAAAACCCAACATAGAAAGGGTCAAAAATCAGCCAAAAAACCAGTCAGAAAAAAACATTAGCTATTAAAAGTTATATTTATTCCTAAACAAACGATCTGGGCACTCCAGAAATTAAAACATCAACAGCAGAGAAGAGAAATAAATCTGATCACCACAGAAATTTAAACTTTACCCAAAAAGGTTGGCTTTTAATTGTCAACGTTTAAATTAAAGAGTTTAGCGCAAGATGAAATCCACAATGAAGCCAGAAGGTTACTGGTGAGAAGCAGCTTCCTGTTTAACTGCACTGAACCCAACACTAACAACCAGAACACTGCATAGTTAATGTGAATATTAACATCTAATGAAACATTTGAAAAGAACCGTAGCTACAGCAGGAAAACTGCTAACTTCATCTGTGTTGATTGGGGGGGGGGGGGGGGGGGGGGGGTTTAGCTTGGAGGGGGCAGATGGAGAAACACCGGGGACAACTTTCACCTTTCAGACCGACTCATAGCAGAGCATCAAACTAAAACCGCCTAAATCTAAGTTACACTGAAGACCTTCATCTGTCAGTGGGAGGACATTGTGGTGAATATGTTTGTGAAATCCTATTTATCTAAGATGTAACGTATAGATCTTCCTCAATAGTAGTTTCAGCATAAATCCACTAGTGTGGAAACAAATTGACTGCAGATTGAGTCTGAGTGGATGAATCTGCAACCTGAGGTCAATCTGAGAGAAAATAGGAAGTCTGGTGACAGAAACACGCTGAGATGAAGAAGGAAGAAATGAGTTTTAACACAGAAATTACATATAAGCAGGTAGTTGAATTTAAAAAATATTATTATTGAAGTGGTTCTTATCTAAGATGAATCAAAATCTCTAATTAAATAAATAAAATAAAAAAATCTAAATCTTGTTAAGTAAAAAAATAATCTTGTTCTGATGTTTCTACAGTAAAAGTCATCAGGATGGTAATCAGACACATTGCTCCTCCTCCTCTCCTGAAAAACACACAGACTGTCTTCTTTAACCACAAATAAACATGTTTGGACACATTTCTGTCCTCCCAATGATGCTCTGGACAGACCTGGGAGAACATTTACAATCTGTAGACTCCAGTGCTCCCAGTCTGAGGCGGTTTACTGGTATTTAGCCAGCACAATCACCAAGCTGAAGATGAGCCAGAGAACCAGGAGGTGAGAGGTCACCAGGAGGAAGGCCACTGGGTAAAAGTGTCTCCTGGAAACCAAGCACAGTTGAAGCCAGGAGCTGTGGAGACCAGAGGGACACTCTGTCGGATCAAACCCAGAAACAGAGAACCCTGAGTGGGCATAACAGCCCAGCATCTGCCCCCAGGACAGACGAGACCTGCAGGAGGAAGAGTGTTGGTGTGCAGGTGTGAAATAAGTGGGGAAGGAAGAGAAAAACAGAAAAAGAGGAAAGAAAATTAAAAGAAAGAAAAACTGAAAGACTAAACTGGAAATGAAGGTAAAAGAGGAAAAAATATGCAGTAATTAAGAAGATGAGAAGAAGAAGACAGGCGTGTTTAATAAGACGCCCAGACCTCCTCATGCTGTCCAGTGCAGAGTTGAAGTGCTGCTGGCTGAGTGTGTGTTGCTCTCTGAGTATCATACACTGCTCCAGCGTCACAGACATCGCCGTGCGGTCCTTCGCACTCTTACAGCTCGTCAGTCGCACGCCGTTTACTTTACGACACACCTGCACAGAAGGAAACACACACAGCCGGTTCATTATTGGAACTGCAGGTTATCTGCTTCCTGAGTGCTGTAAGGATGGACCTGGTTGCAGCAGAAGCAGCCATGATGTTTCCCCCTGTGTGGATCAATCATCAGAGAATGTGAATGTTGGTTACGTACTGTAACCCTAGTATAGGCTTCGCCCTTTAAGGCTATCGCTAGCCGGTTTATCCCTGGCAAGCAGCACTGAAAACTTTAGTCCATGCCCACCTGCTGTGTGGGCCCCACCCTGGCCCGTATAAATAACGGCGAGACCGGACAAACGGCTCCCAAATAGCCTTTTTCTTCAGCCATTCCGGAACCAGTGAGGCCCAGAGCTTAAAGGGCGAAACCTATACTCATAGAATCTGGGGTTATAGTACGTAACCAACGTTTTATTTCGTGTAGGCTTCGCCCTTTAAGGCTGTCGCTAGTGGGTTAAAGGCGAAGCAAGATATGGTCTATGCCCCACTGGGTCCATCCGGATCTAAAACATGAACCACGTATCCACATATAACAATTCCAAAAAAACTCAGCCTTCGTAATGACGCGCTCCAAGCATCCTGCGCATTGGAGCACCAGAGAAGAGAGATATCTGTGGTCAAGAAAAGGCTGAGATTTCAGGCCTGTTGCTGTGAAAAGGAACCACCAACGTTACCAACTGTAACGATGAGCAGAGCAGGTCAACAACTCCTCAGGAGGAACCTAGAAATAAATCAGCAGCTGGATCATGTGTAGTGACGCAGCATAACAACCCCTGTGTGTCACAACAACACAGCAGAGGAGAAAACCTTCTGTTCACAAGGGAACGTAGTGAAATACAGCCGCAGTGACAATAATAGAAGAAGTCAGGAAGCTGTGCCTGCATGTGAAAAAGAGTGAGCCAAAACGCAACGAAATAATAATCATTCTGTCAGAACCCTGAGAACAGAATGAGTCATGAAGCAAGTCGAAACGTCACGCAGGTAAAAGCGAACAAATGAGCATAGAAACGACCCTGAAGCTGATGTCCTCCACTGTCATTCCTCCATGCAGAGCTGTGGAGGAGGAAAACCCCCTGGTGGAATGACCTCGGAGCTTCTCTGGAGGATCCAGTCCAGAGGAAGTATAAGCCAGTGAAATAGCCTCACAAAGCCAGTGTGAGAGGCGCTGAGCGGACCGGGGCTGACCTGCGGAGGACAGAGATGAGACGTAGCTTCCTCTGAGTTATGAGGACGGAAGCCATTCAGAGTTATAACTCTCGACCTGAGTGAACGTGTGATTCTTTTAGGTGTAAAAGCAGGATTAGGAAGCAGCACAGCTGAGCTGCCGTCGCCCCGTATGCTGAGACAGGAAGAGGCGACAGAGAGGGCTGATAAATCGCTCACTCTCTTTGCAGATGTTAGAGCTAACAGCAGAGCTGTTTAAAATGACAGACATTTCAGTGGAGCCTGATCTAAGGGCTCAAATGGGGCTTTAAGCAGTATGCGCAAGACCAGCGCTAATTCCCACTGGGGCACTAGTGGGCGTGACACCGGTCTGTGTCTGTGCACGCCTTTTAGAAACCGTTTCATCAGTGGGTGGTTAAAGGCTGTTCTATCCCCAAACCCTTCATGACAGGAGGAAATAGCTGCAGCATAAGTTTTAATTGTGCTGAAAGTTAAGTTCCTGTTCATCAGCTGCTGGAGAAATGATAGCATGCAGGCCAGTGGACATGAAAGGGGATCCACGGCTTTTTCTGCACACCAACGCTCAAAAACTTTCCGTCTTGATGCGTAAAAAGCTGTAGTGGAAACGGCTCGTGCGCCCCGGATCGAGCCCACCACCTCCTGCGTGACCCCGAGCTTCTCTAAGCCCTCGCATTCAGCAGCCAGACCCGGAGATGCCCTATGACCTATCTCCGGGTAACTCCTGATCGCCCCTCCTGCATGGAGGAGCGCATCCTGCATCCCCTGGAAGGAGAAACGCAGATACTTCCTGTTTGGGGATGATGGGGAGGTGGAAAGATCTATGGAGGTGAACCAGTCGTTCTGGTGAACATTTTCCAGCACCTGTCTGATTGTCAGCATGTGAATTGGTCTCTCCATGATCGATTTGTCGAACAGGGACAAATCGAGAATGGGTCTCATTCCTCCCGTTTTCTTCGGGACTAAGAAATAACAGGAATAAAAGCCCGTGTTTTCCTCTCTGTGGGGGAGAGCAGAACAGAAACAGCAGAGAGCTTCTCTGGGTTCGAGCTGCTCAGAAGAGACAGCGTTAGTTGTAGAAACTGGAGCTGCGGCTCCTCTTAAAAGACAGTTTAGAGGATACAGACCCACTCTGTGTGGGGAATGTGTGCGGAGGAGTTGCGGTGAGATCAACTGTAGTGACAGATAAGGTGGAATCTGCTGGAATCTTGCTCCTAGAAAAGTTTTCGTGTTTCTGCTAGTAGGCCAGAGAAACAAGGGGTGCGGGGGATGAGCTGTGACGAACCAGATGATGGTCTGAAAGTTGAGAGTGATGGGACCTTCCAGCATGTCCTTCTGTAGATCCTTCGGCATCGAGGGTGAAAGGCGGAGCCAAGTGGCTCTCTGAACCAGTGTTGACCAGACAGCAATGCGGTGGGAACACGCAGCTGAAGTCGCACACATGTTCAGGATGGCATCAGTGGCTTTGCAGAAAAAGCTTTTCAGCTCTTCTGGCAGGTCAGCTTGCTCCGCCTTTTTGGAGATACCAAACGCTAATAAGGCGGTGTAATTTGTTGCCGCAGCCGCCTGGAAGGCGCATTGGTGGGCGCGGTCAGTGAACGCCTGGGGAACGCCTCCTGAGCAGCAGCCTTTAAAAATGCTACTCTCCTCCGCTTCTCCTCCAGCGGGAGGAGCTCGCAAGAGTGACAGGAAGGATGAGGCGATAGGGTGAGGTCAGCGTGCTGAGGAACGAGGCAACCCTCGCAGATGGCGTGCGGGCCGAAGCTGAGGATGTAGCCGGTCTGACAGGACCGGCACAGGCGGATGATGTTCAACATATCTTTTGCTGAAGTTAATAATAATCGGTGCTAGTTGCTGGCTGAAGAAAAAATGGGTCGTTTGTCCGGTCTTGCCGTTATTTATACGGGCCGGGGTACGGCTGACACAGTGGGTGGGCGTGTACTAAAGTTTTCAGTGCTGTGCTACTTGCCAGGGATAAACCCACTAGCGATAGCCTTAAAGGGCAAAGCCTATAAGGAATAGAACAGGACCAGCCAAACAGGCTTCAACCCAAGGCTGCAACCTCATCATGACAACAGTCGGGCATGGAGCCCTCCAGCTGTTTCAGCTGCAACGTGGATGTCAACAAGCAAGTAGCCTGAAGATCCAGGGTTTAAAAAACGTGCCATGCGCAGCTGTTCCACATGGAGATAACATGATTGGATGTGCTAGGTTCCCTGTGAAACAGGGCTTTCACCTGTAAAAAACGCACACATCTCCAAATTGTGCAAATATGCAGTTTGCCTTCAGACATAGAGACATTTTTAGTGCTTCAAGCTGCAGGTTAAATGCTAAATATACCTTTCAAATAGATGCCCGGCACTGTATTTAGTGACGAAGGGAAAGAGGAAGAAATAATAACAAGCCAATGCTTGTGGGGTTAAGGTTGTAATTTTACAGCAATTTCAGGTTTCAGACCCTCAGTGGGATTTGATGATTAGACTGATTAGAAAAAGTCAAAGATTTTGGATTTTGTGTGTAATATTTCTTCTTAACACTTACTGAAGCTGCGATCCACAAAACCTCCACGTTTTTCCTCTTTTTGGTCTCCATGCTGCGATCAAGAGATGGAAGCAAGTCTAATAGTGACTGGATACCAGCTGAGGGAGAGATAAAAGCTTCACTTCCTGCCCTGTTGCTGATTTACCTCTAAAAGCCCCATAATCATTATTATATTATTTCTCTTTGTGACTAGTAAAGAATTGTCTGATTTAATTTAACTGAACTGAAAACAAAGACCTTCGTCTTACCCATATGAGGAAGTTTGTCTCTCAGCTTGTTAACATAAGCTTTGAGACGTTCACAGCTTTGCTGATTGACTCTCTCCTGCAGCGAACTGTCTCCAAACCTAGAAGCAACAGAAAATGAATCCTTCATTATCAGTAACATTATCTACTAGTACACAAGTTCTGGATCCAAACACTGGTTCATATTTTTATTCCAAGAAGCCAAAATATGTTAAAGTGAGTGAGACGAGTCGGAAAGTCTGAAAAAAGTGGACAAAAATAGAAATTCAAGTTGCTTGAAAGGAAACATGGAGATATTTGGCGTTGGTGGGTCAAGACCTTTGGTTCTCCATGTTGTTCTAAGCTTGTTTACATTTAAAACAGCTGACATGAGGACATTTCACATCTACTGCGACATTTGAAGTGATTCCGAGACCTAGATGTTGGTGTAGAGTTGGTGTGTTTGTACCTCTCAGCCAGACTCTGATGCTGGTTGATACCGATGTTAAACAGAACAGGCTCGACCCGGATCAAACGACCCGACTTTAGTTCCTGAGGTAATGAGCTGAAGGTTTCTGAGGGCAGCGGCACGTCGACAACAAAACCGCCCCTGGATGGAGGACAAAAAGACATGATGCTGAAGCTGCTCTCTATGTGTGTGTGTGTGTGTGTGTGTGTGTGTGTGTTCTCACCATGTTCCCCTGAGCGTCGGCAGCAGGTCGTCTGGTTGCTCTGATTCGGCCTCAGTGACGGTGAACGCCACGCTGCTCAGGTCGGACACGCCCACGTCCATGTCCTCCAGCATCCCCACCTCCTCACCTGTGACACACAGACACGATGTGAGCTAATCAGACCAAACAGGAGAGAAACATGGTCTGAATGCTTGACTGATGTGTGTCTGACTCTGGTTTCATCGTCCTGTTCCAACAGCTAATTGTGAAAACAAGAAAGTGCTCCCCACCCACACAGGAACCGTACCGTAGGTGCTCAGCAGGCCTTCAAACTGAGCTAGGATTCCTACAGAGTGAAGCTGCTGCAGGAACTCTGGATCCTCCAGACCTCCAAAAAGCTTCAGCATGAAGCCACAAACAAGCGCCGACAGCTGGGAGACACAGAGACGGTTTCTTTAGACATTTACTAATATTGAACAAAGCCCTTCATGCACTATATAGTTTTATTTTTGATTAATCTGATCTTGATCCAATATTCAAACAATAAAAACATTTAATATTTTCAATGTTCAAAGTGAAATGAATATATCACTACTAACTGATTCTGATGATGTTCTTGTGTAAATTTCAGGATCTTTTCTTTAGATTTTTATTGTTTCATTTACGTGTAAATAAAAGCAAAACAAAATTAGCAAAATAAAACACAGAGTTAAAATAAATTTGATTTAAAAAAATAAAAATAAAAAAGCAACAATTCAAAGAAAAATAAATCAAACCAAAATCTTTCCAAGAAGAGCAATCTGGAAAACTTTGGGGAACAAGTGTGTTTTTCCTCACCGCCTGGCTGAAGACAGCGTGGCGCCGTTGGACAATCTGTGCAGGACCCTGAGCAACGGTCGCAGCCACTGCCCCCTGCAGGACAACAAAGGTCATGGCAGTTCGAGCGTTCGTTACCGCATCCCGCACGCAATCTCTGAGAGTGACCACCAGGGGGAGCAGCTGCTCCTGCCAGGAGGACACAGTGGAGGAGGAGAAGGAGGAAGGAGAGGCTGGAGGAAAAGAAGAGAGCAGAATACGTCGTTTATCAGCAGGATTACAGAGAAGAAATCTACGTACTCAGGAAATTAAATTTTTTATGACTCTTCTTTGCTTTCTGATTTTTATACTTGGTATTTTATGTTTTCATTATATTTTCACTTTCTGAAGCATTTTGCAACATGTGAAAGGTGCTAAAGTAAAAGTAAATTATTTCTCCAAATCAGAAGCAGAAAAAAAAAACCTCAGAACAAATATAAACAAGTTTAAACGTTTTTAATTATTAGTTTTTAATTAGAATCGAATGTTTCTCCTGTAATTAAAATGTTATGAATCTGGACTTCTTTAGAGAACTTCATGATTCAGAAACATTTAATTTTTTTTTTTTATTTCTGACCCACCTGTGTTTTGAGACTTTGTGTCCCCCGTAGATTCCTGCTGCTCCAGTGAGGATTGTTCCTGTAGGAGGCGCTCTCGCCCCTGCAACCGGTCCACCATGGCTATGATGCAGTCCAGACTCTTCCCGACATTCGCCCACGTCCTGCCCTACACAAACACACACACACTTATACCACCTATCACAGTAAAACCACTGATGCAAGAGGTGGAGGTCACACCCGCTCCAACTTGCCCATTCCTCCTCGCTGTACTCCCTTTCTTCCTGCAGCCGAAGCGACAGCGCCCCTTCCTGGTCGCCCGGGGAGATTTCACAGAGCAATCCGTTGCTATGCACATGGCTGCTGCCGTTGTTAGCGGTGGACTGGTTGTGTATGTCCAGCAAGGCGCTTTTAACAAGCTCGTCCTTTAGGGCATGAATAAACAGTATGGTCTGAGGGAAAAGGATGAAAGAGCTGCGTCAGATTTATCCACATCTAGAAAACATTGCTGTTAGCTGTAAGCTCTTCTGTTTTCACCTGCTCCTTGAGGCTGTCCAGGACCTCCTCCAGACGCCCGAAGTTTTCCTCCACAGAGATGGAGAGCAGCTCCTCAGCGAGCCCGAAGATCAGAGGCTGCAGCTGGGCGACGCTGGCCAGCAGCTCCTTGGCCCTGCAGCTCTCGTCTCTGGAATATGACACTGAGCTGCAGAAGAACAAGGAGTTACAGAGAGGAGTCATGTAGAGCTTTTCTTCTGCTGCTTTCACATTCATCTCATTCCAGCAGCTGGTCCTGTCTAGATGAAACTTATAGAGGAATGAATCACTAAAGCAAAAACTCCTCTTACACTGAACTAAGGTTCAAATGTGATCTTTAGGCTCGTTGAAACCAGCTCTTTCTCACAAAGACACAATTTGTTTCTGTTTCTTTAGTTAAATTTATTTTAAAAATCCCAAAAACGTGGTGAGCCCGTTGGATCCGAGCCATTAAACAAAAAGTATTTGTTCATCTATAATAAAGCATCACTAATCCTGAAGGAGCAAAGATTACAGAGATTAACAGCCGACAATGTGAGGAGATGCAGTGCAAAAATATTCACACCGCCTTAACTTTCACATTTTGTCACTTTTCAGATTCAAATTTAAACGTTTCGGTATTTTATGTGATAGACTGACATAAAGCGGTGCATAATAATGACATTGAAGGAAAATGGTACACAGCTTCCAGCTCTTTTTACATGAAAACATTTTGAAAAGTGCTAATTCTAAACTAATTCTTCTTTGTAAAGTAGCTAAAGCCCAGTCAGACTGAATGGAGAGAATATCGGAACATCAGTTTCAGTCTTGCTACAGATTTCAGTAGGATTTAGGTCTGAACTTTGATTAGGCCCCTCTAACACATTGATATGCTTTTATCTCAACCATTCTATGTAACTGCATGTAATTTTAGGGTCATCCTCTGACCCAGTCTCCAGTCTTTTGGAGTCTCTAACAGGTTTCCTTCAGGATTAATCTGAATTTAGCTCCATCCTTCTTCCCATTAACTCTGACCACCTTCTCTGTCCGTCCTAAAGATACACATCCCCACAGCATGATGCTGCCACCACCCTGTTTCCCCATGGTTTGTTAAATGCAATGTGGAGGGGAGGTTATCTGCCTTGGAGCACTTTGCATGTAAGCCAGAAGGTTTAGTTTAGTTTTCATCTGACCAGAGCACCTACTTCATTCATTCGCCGTATCATCTACACGTTCTGTAGCAAACTCCAAACAGGACTTCTCATTTCCCCAGCAGTGCCCTTCTACTTACAGTTTTCACCACAAAGGACAGATTTAGCACTCATTAGTATTCATACTAGGAATATATTACACACAAGTGGACTATATACAAATTAGGGGACTTCTGAAGGGAAATGATTACACTGGATTTTATTTAGGGGTGTCAGTGTACATGGGCTAGAATATAAATACATGTTACCTCTAAAATGTTCCTCCTACCTCACAATTATTCTCTACTTTGTGTTGGCCTATCACATAAAATCCTAATAACATGCATTAAATTCAGTGGTTCTTAACCTGAGAAAAAGTCTGAGGAGTGTGAATACTTTCACAAGTAGATGCAGAAAAGGGATGAGAGAGCCTGAGCAGCAGAGGTCAGGGGTCACCTCTTTCTGTGGTCTGTGTGTTTGCTGATCAGCCTCTTCAGTCCTCCGTGTTTGAACGCGTGGTGGTGATCAGCGGGAGCTCCGAACGTGATGACCTCGTACCAAACACCTGGACGCCATGCACAGGTGTCATAACTGAAGAAGGAAAAACTGCTTCAAGGAGGAGGAGAAGCTCCTGGATGTTACCTGAGCTGTCGGGGCTGGTCACCTCCATCCTCTGTGAGTGCAGGTTGGTTGAAATGAATTGGAGGTGTCGGTCAGACTTGCTGCTGCTCGCCTTGAAACAAGACGAAGCTGTTTGTAGGAGGAAGAAGAGGAGAAGGTCTGGCTGGTTAGAAGGACATCATGAAGAAGCGAGGAATGGACTTATGCACAGCTCTGGTAGTATTTCTTATTTATTGGATCTCACTTGAGAGTTTGTGGAGCTCAGCCTGCGTCTGCTGATAGCAACTGATCAACTGGTTACAGTGGAAGATGACATCGTGGCGAAGGCCGTCCCAGTGCGGCGAAAGGTCACAGAGCTCCTTGACCTCAAGGACTCTGACAAACACAAACAAGCGACCCGACTCATTTTACTGCAGTACCTCCAACCAGCTGACATTTACCGAGAATGAGGTCTACCTTCAGAAACAGTGTTTGGATTCTACCTTCATTTATTTATCTCATTTATGTTCACTGGAAATCAGAAACAGTGAACGTTTGAAAAACGTGTCAGTTTTCCGAGGCTAAAACTTACTGAAAAATAATCACATGTTCCGCTCGACTGCTCAGCAGCCTCATGGAAAATGTTGCTGTCTTAAGATAAAAGCTCTCTAGTAAGTTACGGAGAAAGACCACAAAGCAATGAGAGGAGGTGATCAGTGGGCAACAGGATGAGTTCATGTGAGGTCTGCTTTAAATGTGTTGATGGAGACGCATGGAGAAGGTCAGAGGGAGTTGATATGGTTTTGTGGATCTATAGAAAGAACCAAGAGAAACTGTGGAGGTGTATGAAATGATCAGAGCAGCATGTGAGGGTGATGCAGTGAGACAGTGGCGAGGTGTGAGGCAGGGGTGACAGATGGGTACAATGTGGGTGTGGATACGTGGACCTGTTCAGACAAGGGACGGGTGATCTATTGGTGAGTCTGGAACTGCCAAGGAGGAGGAGAAGAGGAGGACCACAGAGAAGGTTTGTGGATGCAGTGAAGGAGGAAATGCAGTGGGCTGGTGTGAGAGGAGGATGCCTGAGGAAGATGATCCACAGTACCACCTGCTAAAGGGAACTGTAGGACGAAATGTTCAATCCCTCCTGGTTTAGGACAACTTCAACACTGTAGCTTGTTGAAGCAGGACAAACCCGGAATAAAATGTAAAAATGTATTTGATAGGACAAACTCCGCCCCGTCCTTTAGAGACGAGGCTTCATGAAGATACATCTCAATAAACAACTGGTCAAAGCTATTCTAAAAACCTAAACTTTACAGCCTCTGCTTTGTAGGTAAAGATCGTGTTTAATTGTTAATGTCACTGTGAATCTGTTGGTACCAAAAAATACTAAAATAAAAACAAACAGCAGCATTTTCCACACATTCCTGTTTCTGGTTGAAGATCATATGAATGAGATATAGAGAGAAATAAAATAAACCACACCAGATCTACTGGCAATAAATACTTTCATCTAAGGATCCCATAATATTACTTTAGTGTCATTCCTACCGGTCTGTGTGCTCCTGAATGAGCACGCTCAGTAGCTGTTTGGGTAAAGAGAAGGAGAGCGGCGACTCTGACATCTGTTCCCTGACCAGCAGCCACCTGTGGTCCTCCGTCTGAAACCTGTACAACTTGCACACCTGAGAGCACAAAGCTGCACCCAGATATACATGTGTGGGTTAGATGAAGGAGGAGTCGCTCCGAAACATGAGTGCAGACCGTGAGTCTCACCCGCTCGCATCATCGGGCTGTTTTCTTTGTCCTGGACGGAGCCGTGCAGAGCGTCGCACAGCACAGAGCTCTGAAGCAAGAAGAAGACACCATCATGTCTGAGTGGAGGTGAAATGGAAAGGAAACTCCTCCATCTTCTCACTGTGCTCTATTTAAGCTGCATCTACACTGACCTAGGACTCATATACCAATCCAAACCATAAACATGCCAGAGAGGAAACCACAGATCGGACCCAAACTGACACCTTTGCCCCGCCCCACAAGCAGTGAGAAAATACCGAAGCCAAGAAAGGAACAAACATTTATCTTTCTCTACCTTATTTTCAGGAGATTTAACCTCCGTCTCCTCCTCCACCTGCAGACGGGACACCTTCACCTCCCCGACCTCATTTACTCCGTCCATCGTCCTGAAGCAGACAGAGAGGAAGAAAAAGGAGCTGAAGAAGGCGGTGCTGTGACATGGAACAGAAAAGTGGTTAGTGTGAAATGTTATTCTAAAAGAAAAACTTTCACTTCCTGTCAGCGACCCTCGGAGTTTATCTTTCAGATTCACTTTTTCAAACTAAAAAGTAAAGCGACCTGAAACAAAAGAGACCCGTTACCCGAGGAAACAAGTAACAGGACAAAAGCTACGGAGAAACACCAGACAGATAACAGATAATATACCAAAACAGGTCAGAAATAACTGAAAATAAAATAGTTGAATCAATGTTCAAATATGTACTGAAATGAACTAAGAACAAAGAGATGGTGTGATAAACATCAGAAAGAAAAAAATGGATTGATCCTAATAAAAAGAGAACTAAATCAAATAAGAACATATAATCACTGAGGTGAAATTAAACATACAAATGTGATTAAAAACACCTAGAAATAATATACCAGCCAAGAAAACATTGATTAAAAAGGTAAATATTCAGAACAAATTTAACTAAAACAAAGATAACCAGCAGATCAGAAATAGGAAGACTGAGCCAGCTGGTCTTCCTGTCTGACATGTGAAACACCACGGTTCTGGTTCCACCATCAGGCCTCTGTGACATCAACACAACCTCCGAGCCAAATTCACACCAACATCATGGCCTCCATCACACTGGGGTGAAAGCTGTGAGTTCGATTCCAGCCTCCGTCATCCTGTGTCGCGGCGTTCCTGAACTGAGTTGCCCACTGACCCATGATCAGTATATGAATGTGTGTTTGTGACTGAGGGTGGATGAATGTGATGTGGTGTAAAAGTCCTCACAGTGGTCAGTAAGATGCATGGAGCATTTACAGGTAATGGTGTCTTACAGACATCCTCTGTATCTGCTGACCTTCACTCACTGTTGATTTTTACTAAGGAATAAGTAAATAAATAAATAAGAAAACAGTGTCTCGTGTCTTTCTCATGTCAAGTGTTACAAAATATATTACATACACAGAAACCTTGAATGCAACAGCGTACATAAATAATTACCCAACACTTGCAGTTCTTCACCATAGGCATATAGCATACAGTGATACTGTGACAATAATAAATATGCAATATTGTGTAGCCCTACTATAGACCAGAAACAGTGTGAGTTCAAAGTGTTCATGCAATAATCTACAGGAAAGAAGCTTTTTGGAGCTGCCGTTCACCAATCAGAGCCCATTTCTGGACCACTAATTGGCCGGTCCCTAAAAGTCGCTGCGAGAGCCCGACGCACCGTAAAGACAGAAAAGAACACGCCAAGTGAGCTAAATGTGGATTTATGGCACCAGATGTGGTAATATCTCCACTGAATGAGTTTCTAGTATTTTGCAGCACTAACCCTCTTCCCTGAGCTGCATGTGCATAAACATTTTGTCGACTGAACAAAATCTAAGTTCAAACAGACCCAACATTTACTAAGAAGCAAAACAATCTATAGCTCTATAGATAGGTTAAATGAAAAGAACAAACCATGCCACGCGTGAAGAGCACAAGCAAACTCTCTGCAGACCTGCAGAGAGACATGTGTCTGATGTCAACATGTCAGGACAGATACACCTCCTGCACTCTGTGTGCGGAAATCCTCTGTCTCTGTCCAAGTTCACGGGTCTCACTCTCTGTCCTTCATCACCGTCTCAGTCCTGTCCTCCTCACTCCGCCTGTCATCTGTTCTGCTGTCTCACCGAAGGTGTTGTGACGCCAAAACAGGAAGAGAGCTTTTCCCCTTCTCTGAGGCGGAGACATACACTGCCCCATCTCACTTCCTCTTCTGGTTAAAGGTATCCAAGCAACAGCCAATCAGGAGACAGGTAACTGGACCCCTTCTAGAGTCTTTATAAAAAGAACCGCATTGTCTATGAAACGGTTCTTTCACAAGCAGTGAGTGCGGAGAGTTGGAATGGTGGTTCTCAGATTTAACTCCAAACTGATTTAAAAAACTTTAGAGATGCTTTAGAATTTGTTAAATTTACATCTGGTCAGTTAAAAAGATGAGGAGAGGTTGTAAGTGGAAATATTTAAACAGATTACATGTAGTTTGTGATGTTATGATGGAAAATTACAAGAGATCCCACATTAATCCAGCACAGTTATGAATTATAAAGTTTACCTGAGCTTAAGGGAGCTCTCAGGCTCCTTGGACCTGAGAAGATCTCTGATGGAGAAAGATGTGAAGCCCAGACAGTTTCTCTACAAGAGACAAAGAGAAAAACAAAGTTTTCTATTGTTAACAGTAGAAACAATTGCATGTAAAAAAAAATCCCAAACATCTCAACCTTAAACCTCCTCAGCTCAGTACTTTGACCAGACTACTGTGTATCTGCCTTTCATTTCAGTAGCAAAGGAACACATGATGGTTTAGGAAAATAACACTAGCTTCCACAGCTTGATCACCAGGCAGCTGGATGTCATGTCTACCTCACATGTGCTCCACTGCTACAGTGATGCAACTGTAACTTCAGCAATGACCCAATAAAAGCATGGCTTAATCTCACACGATGCTATGCTGTATCACAGATGAAGATTCACTCAACTGACATGTTGGATCCTTGGAAGTGAAACTGACAGCTTGGCCTACTTTCTGATTAATTCAGCTTATAATTATATGATCACTCGGGGCACTAATGGAGCACTGAAATTACAATACAAAGAAAATGGGATGGTACCATCACTGCAAAAGTACCGTATCATGTCCTGCAGAACCACACCATTGCTCCCTGTAAAGACACACTATTCAAACCAAAAGCACATCGAAATCCGTAATTCAAAGACGTGACAGGAATGAACAAATCACAAACCTCCCATCATGTCCTCAGGTTTAGACCCATGTAATACGTTTTCAATATGCCAGCATACACGACCAGATATGAAGCATTGTGACAGCAGCTTTAACACTCATACCCTAATACTTCTAATGCATGTTATAATGACTGCGATCTTTATCACACAAATGCATGTCAGGGGTTCTCACCTAAAACATTCTTCAGATGAAAACATCTTTAAATAACATTTCATAATGACCCCTTTAAATGACCTTGTTTTGAGTTGCTTGTGTTGTTAACCAACACCAACCAAACGGGTTCTGGTCAATTCAACCCTTCTGGATTTTGTACCTTTGTTGTTTTGGTTGTTTCATAGCTAACTTAAATAAACTCATATCTATTCTAGTCATATTCAAAGCTGTAGAAATGTGTCTATGCGACTTTAATAAACATCTTCCAGCAGAAGGTCGTCTCTTATTTTGCTTTGATCGGTTATAGTTCAGAGGAGCTGATTGGCTGAAACAGGCATCAGAAGCGAAATACATAGAAATATGGAGTAATCCAACATTTTTAGAAAATATTATACAATCAAATAAAGCTAGATGGGTGATGGGTGTTAAAATTTATCACAGGATCTCGCTGTTTCTGTCTAAAAGCAGAAAAGCAACTACTGCTGCTGGTACTATGTTTATTAATTATTGATATTTATATTGCTTTAATGTTTATTTTAGTTATTTTAATACTGGTGAGTCAGATGGCAGTCAGTATCATTGTTTTAAGATTTCGTGGTTCTAGTGGTCTTTACTGACCAGTGAATGGACAGGAAGAAAGGCAGTGAGAGAAGAGGACCCGGTTCCTGGAATCGAACCCATGACCTCCATATGTGGTGCTCCTGCTCTACCACTGAGCCACACCGTGACCAGGCGGCCTTCAGCTTTAATGAAAGAGCCGAGCAAAGTCAAAACACCCCACAGCTGAAGTCACTGAGCTGCTGCGCGGATAATCAGCAGCTTGGAGGATTACCTCGACGGGTGAAAAGCACTGAAATCAGCCGACACACAGATCATCACAGGAAACTAAGAAGATTCTCATGTTTTTAGAGCCTTGTGTACATTTAGGTTCAACACAAGCTAATGGCAGGTCACTTTTTATTGTCTCCGCACTCTAAGTCCAGTTGTTCCCAGCGTAGGTTGGATTCAGGCAGAGCTGCTCTTTGTGTCCAGTTCTGTTTGTGTCATTTATGGACAGGACCTCAAGGTGTTGGGTTTAGGAACGTTGCTGCTAGTTGCAGATGAACGTTCTGTGGGTCTTTTCAAGCCTAGACCTTCAGAAGGTGCTGGATTTGTTCTCAGCGGATTGGAATGGTCAGGATGAGAGTCAGCTTTTCGACCTATGAACCCGTGGTTCCCAACCAGGAAAAGGTGAACTGCTCTCTTCAGGTCAGAGGTCAGTCTCTGCCTCAAGTGGAGGAGTTTAAGTATTTTGGTATCTTGTTCATAAGTGATGCCAGGACGGAGTGGGAGACACAGATGGAGTGGAACATGAGTGCTGCTCCAGTCTGTTGTAGTGAAGAAAGAGCTGACCCAAAGGATGAAGTTCTTGATTTATTGGTCCAGCTACATTGCATCTCTGAACTATGGTCATGACATATGGACCAAAGAACAAGATTCCAGAAACAAGCAGCAGCTGGACTGATCCAAGGAGAGCTTGGAGTAGAGCAGCTCCTCACATCAAAAGTCTACCCACAGGATTTGGGTAACTTATCCGGATGTTTCCAGGATGCATCCATTTGGAGGTTTTCCAGACAGTCAAGAACTTTCTGGTGACCAAATATTTCCTTCTTGCAAATTAATTTCCTAATTTCCAGTCTTACAGTCATTTAAAACTTCCCTGCAGTCCTTTACCACATGTGAAAGAAATCCGTACGCACAAACTGTTGCCTCAGTTTCCCGCTCGCAGCTCCACGTTTGTGCAACAAAAGGCAGACATGCAAAAACACGTCAGGCCAATCTTTCTCAATGAGTTCCCGGCCAAACAAGAGGCTTTGAGGATTACGTGTTAATCCTCAACAAACCTAGAAACACAACCCGCTGAACACCTCAGCTGGGTGGCAAAACAAGGCTCCACGTTTAATTCAGCACGTTCAGAACAAAGTCCACCTCAGGGTAGCAGATAAAAGAGTCCAAATAAATGGTTCTAATACAGTTAAATCTGTGAAGTCAGGTGCACTAAGTAGTTTTCTAGCAAACCATTTTACCCAAAGCTTAGAACAGAACAATTAAAAATAAAAGAAATAAAATGGATTTAAATAAAATGTTTAAATATATTTGCAAAACATGTAAATAGAGTGTGAGGTGGGGCAGTGAGATAATATATTAACTGCAGACTTGAGTCTTCAACGGGTTCCTGAGCTTAGAGACAAATATGTCCAGGGTCAAGGGTCAGTGTAGGTTTAAATATCGGACAACCTGTTCAGTTAGATGAGAAACATCCTGGTTTTCATTAGCGTTTTCCCATCCAAGACACTAAAACGCAGAAGAAAAGTGATCTGATCTATTTTGTTTCACTTTAATCTGAACTGACTTTAACCTGAAGACTTCCTTCTACTGGAGCCTCACCTGAACTGTTTGCCCAAATCTTCAGAAGCAGACATGTCCCAACCCTTGGTTACTATGGTAACCTAAGCCTGAGCTGCTGCTTGTGTGGAGCGGCAGACTAACCCCTGACCAGAAACGCCTTTTCTTAGCCTGAAGACGTGTTTTAAAGCTGAATGAGCAAACGGGGAAGTGAAGGAGCGCAGATGACGTGTGACGCATATGCTGAACTGTCACCTGCATGTGGTTTACACACCAACACTTCTGCAAACTTCCTCCCACCGTCTAGCAAGCTTCTATGATTAAATCAACAGTGTGGAGATCTCACATTTTCACACCGAACATTGAATGCATCACAATGGTACTGGTCCATCTTTTCTTTATAACTGTTTTTGCTTTTTGATGGAAGCATAAAGATCAATTTAACAGGTACTAAAGAAGACAAGTTCAATAAAGCTCCCAGCATGTTATGGTTTCATACAGTCCCAGTCAGAACTTTACCTGCACTCATTATAGGCATGAACTCCATTTAAATTTGGCTTTTTTAATGATTTATTTAAACAATTTTTACCTACAGGCTGCAATACATACAGAAAAGCAGGTTGGACCTCCTCACATCATTTTGTCAAGATTCCAGGTCATAGAGTCAGAATCTTAAACCTTCCAACAGGGTTGAGGCCATTCCAGAAGCTTAATGTTAGCCAGCTTTAGCCATTCCAGGACCGGTTTTGATCTGTTTGGGTTCATTGTTCTGCTGGAGATTTCAACTGTGTCCAAGTTTCAACCATCAAGCTGCATGAGAGGTGAAGTTAAAGATTCTGAAGATAGTCCTTCATGTTTATCAGTCAGCTCATTTTATGAAATGCACCAGTACCGCTAGGAGAGAAACAACCCCACAGCATAATGCTGCCACCACCAAACAGCTGCACATTTTAGTCATGCTTGAACGTGTCAGGTTTTAAGCAGTGTTAGTTTTTTATTTTTTATTTCAGCAACTCAAAGGAGCCTCCATGTCGATAAAAGCAGGTTTGAAGCGTGTTTGTTTTCCAGGTGTAATGCCCTACCTGCCCAGCAGAGGAGCTGTTGTCTCTTGGTGGACGGAAACATTCGGTGCAGGCCATCATCGCTCTCTGCATCATCAGAATGTTTAATTTTTAAGCTGCACTCCTCAGGAACCAGAGGACGATTAACAGGCCAGACTTCTTCTGTTTTTAAAGTTAAAGAGCGGGAGCAATGAGAGCCGGGCGGCAGGATGTAAAAATCATAAAATACTCAAAAAGATGAAAGAGATCCTCCAGCGGTGAGATAAAAAAATAATCTCAATTTGGCTTTAATTTAAACATCAAGGTTACATTGGACTTTTGTGTTTGTAGAAACTGGTTATCCTGCTGCTGCTGTTTGTTTGCCGTTCTCTCAATGATTTAATTCCAGATGTTTTGATCTCTGACCTTTAGGATTACCTTCAAAAATGTCAGTTTGAGATTAAAATATATCATTAAGGAGGAATATAATCATTAAAAGAGCCTTCTAATTTACTAGAATATCTATATATGCCAACAGTGGAAAAAAACGTAATAAAAATGCTTGAAACTAGAAATAACGGTTTAAAGTTAAAGCTGATTAAATATTTCCTTCTACATGTTCCTACCTGCACCTGAGAGCACCATCAATGTTAAAGCCTACTGCGCATCTTACTGTTAAAGCCAAAATAATCCCTGACAGCAGCTGAATGATGATTCGTCTTCATCATGATGGAGTTAAAAGATTATCCTTAAGATTAGAGTCAGTAAAAATAAAAGAAAGAGTAGAAGTTTCCACAAATCCCAAAACAAACCGCACGCAGAACGGCTGAAAACAGGAGCGACTCAGCTTTCCTGCTCTGGTTCCCCAGTCTATAAACCAGCTGAGTATTACTTCTCCTCCCTCCGTCACTTTTTCCTCCTCCTCCTCCTCCTCCCACTTTATCATAGTCAGAGGGATTAAAAAAAACACGCCCCCATGTGCATCATGGGAAATTTGGAGATTAGAAATGCTCCTGGCTGGCAGAAACACAGCTGAAAAACAGAAATGAATTCATTTTGTCCTTCGTTTATCCATCCATCCATCCATCCATCCATCCACCCACCCATCCATCCATCTCTCCCTCCCTCCATCCATCCATCAGAGATTAAGTTGGAGAGAAATCAAGTCAGTTTGTGCTAAAAAGCCACCGCTGCTGGTTTTGCGCATCCTCATCACTAATCCTCTTATATGTACATTTTTCCATGCATACACACACACACACACACACACGCACGCACACACACACAGCTGTAGTAAAACACACACACTCACTTTGGAGCGCGCCCTTAAATCATCTTCTCTGTAAACTCTGACTTCCATCCTGCTGTGGTGCTGCAGCTTGTAGTCGACACAGCAACACATTGAAGCTCGAAAGGCGCCGTCCTCTGATCTCTGAAAACACAAACATGGCAAAACCAACAGGTTTTTAATCAGGTGAAGCCAATCCAGCCAATCAGACTCCTTTTAAGCCTAAAACATACAGGAAGGTTCCTAACTGTTCCTAACAGGCCTGGAGGAAGAGGAGGACGTTGCACACACACTTACCAGCCACTGTAAGGGTGTCTGTGTGTACCTTTGCTGTCTGAGTGCTGCAGTGCTTCCTGACATCGTAGGCATCGACTGTAGAAACATGAATTTTGACGCTGGCTGCCGTGACAACCACAACTCGACACTCTGTGAGGAAAAGTCAAAGAAAAAGAGTTTGGTGGAAAATTGACCAACGGTAAACGGAGTCATCGATGAAAGTATTATTCTGCAACAACGTACCAACATTAAGGAGCAGCTGAGGCACTATAGCACCAGTTAGGGCTCCACCTTGGGGTCAAAAAATAACATGACATCAGCATTGAACCTTTCAAACTTCACCTTTACTGAGATGCTCATAAATAAACTCCTGAACTCAGAGGGCTCCAAATAAACAAACAAGTTCCCGCTGTCAGCAATTTAATCTGGATCTGGAACCTCAGAGGTTCTTTAAAGAACATTAGAGAGGAAACAGCTTTATGAAGACCAAGAAACATCACTGACAGATCATGGAGAAAGTTGTGGAGACGTTTAAAGCAGAGTTGGGTTATAAATAGACCTTCCTAAAGCTTAGACCATCTCACAGAGCTGTCTGTCCACCTAAACCGAGAAGCCAGACAAAGAGAGCATTAATCAGACAAGCAGCTAAGAGGCCCCTGGCAACTGTGGAGGAGCTCCAGAGATCAGTTCAGGTGGGACAGTTTCTCAACAGGGCAGCTATTACTTTGCAAATCTGGCTTTTATGAAAGAGTGGCAAGAAGAAAGCCTTTGTTGAAAGAAAGCAATAAGAAGTCCACTGCACATCACACCAAACCCTAGGAGAAGCATGGTGGTGGCAGCATCATGCTGTGGGCATGCTGTTCTTCAGCAAGAATAGAGAGGCAATGGTAAGATGGAGCTAAATACAGGGAAGACCCTGGAAGAAAACCTGTTAGAGGCCGCAAAAGAGGATGTCCTTTAACACTTGGCAGACATTAGACCTAAATCTAACTGAGAATCAAGGAAACCTGTAAAACCGATGTTCTCAGATGTCTTCCAACCAGTCTGCCTGATGTTGAGACCTACAGCGACAGAAACCTACGTGCACCTCCGAGATCTTCCAGGTTGTTATTCCATTCGCCTTGCTCTGCAGCAGCGTGTGTGTGCTGCCGGTGTGATTGACTGTCGATGAGGGTGCGCAGGTTGGTGATGCCTCTCCTCAGCGAATTCATGTTGGCGTCCCTCAGAGCGACGAGCCCGGAGGAGCGGTCTGCGCAGTGGCTGAAACACGAGAGGATCGCCGCTCCTAAAGCCTCCGCACGCACAAACAAACAAACAGGAAAAACACAGGAGTCTGTTTTAATCTGCCACCGATAAAATTGAATCCGTTATTCTAAATATTGGACCCTGTACTCAGCTTCAGTAGAAATGTGGTGAAGATGTTTTTGTAGTTATTGTCACCGTTAATATTATAAGCTCTAATATTTACATGGAGATAAAAATAAAAGAGGTGTTTAAATAGTATTAATTTATTGAAATGTTTCAATGAAAGTAAATATAACCAGAACCAGAGACCCACTAATGTATAACAAGGTGTTGAAACAGAGAATTACTTCACTTCCTCTACATTCAAATAATGTTTTGAAATTTGAAGCCAAAATCCTGCTTTATGAGACGGACGGAGGGAGGGATGAATGGAGGGACGGAGGGAGGGATGGAGGGATGGATTCATGCTGCATGCAGTGAATAAAGAAACAGATTATGAACTTCTTCAATCAAACACTCTTTGAACCTGCAGCTGGTCATCCATCACCAGCTGAGACAAACACATTTTTCTTCACTTTTCATTCATTGTTTCTATAATTTATTTATCCTTCCTAATATTACTAGAGGTTGACCTTTAACCTGACCTGCACTGGAACTGTTTAATTTTCCCATAAGGGGATGAAAAAATTAATCTTATCTGTATATAAATAATTGTATGATTGCTATAGAAGTTTGTTCATTCGACTGTTTAGGGGGTGGATCTCTGTTTATTAATTCTCTGTTCTTCATTGTAGGAGAATATCCTCCATCTTCTCTGTTTCAGACTCTTAGTCTCACCAACAATCCTTCTCACGACTCTTAACATCTCCTCACGTTAGGAGCTCTCTGAAGGCCCAAGATGCTTCATGAATAACTTTTATCTTACCGAGGGGAAATGACGTCTCTGGGAGCTGCTTTTAATCTCAGGGTTCTTTGAAAAAAGGGCCCAGTTTGGTTATTATAGTGATGTTCTCAGTGAACTCAAGGCCACTCACTGTGTTTAACATACTCACAATCAGTCGTCCACCATCTTCTGGAAGCTTCCTGACATTACATCTCTCCGGCTCTCCAGCCTGCAATGACAATTCATGCACGTTAAAACGTCTTTCTGCAGCTCGTCTGGTTCTTTTGGGCAGGTTTCCTCTCAGCTGAAATGTGTGGCCAATGCAGGAACGCCAGTATGTTTTGCTTCTGTTTAGACAATCCCCGGATTAATGCGGCCCTTTCTTCAGGAAGCTGGTCTACTGTGGACGGCCGGGATGTTCCAGGAAGTTAGGCTGGAGTGAGTCAGAGGATGGAAACAGAAAGAGACATGACAGAAAAGACGAGGACAAGAACAGAAGAACAGGGAAAAGGAAAATTAAAGGGGAGGGCAAAGAAAAAAAAACCACTTTGTAATAAATACGTTCCTCTCTTCGCATGATCAGATTCGTTTTCTTTTTAATTATGTTAATTTAACTAAAAAGCAGAACTTCAACGCCACCTGCTTTGTTCACAACATGAAAGACAACAGAACTTCCTTTGTTGCCCAGAACAGAGAGGATTATGGGTTGTTGTTACCATTAACTCAGAATACTGAGTTCATCTGAACAATCTGCAGAGAAATCACTGACTACAAAACAAAATTCATCATAAAAACAGGAGTGAAATGTTTTGTTTTTTCTTATATTATTTGGCATTCTTGCTTGTTTTCAGATGAAGGAGCTTCTGATCAATCTGGCAGCAACATATCAGACTAACAGCGACGGATGAAGTAGCTTTATTTATATTGGAGGAAAACATATTAGCAATAACTACACTGAAAGAATGATAAAAAAAATGAGACGTAATAAAGATAACAGAATAATCCTTTATTGTTTCTCAGGTGGGGGTAACTCAGGTGGAGCAGTAGTAAAGTTAGATTAAAATATAAAAACAAGAATAACGTACAGTGAGGCAACATTTACAGCATAAGTAAAAATACTGTACAGTTATTAAAATCAGCACAATCAGATTAAAAGATCAATTAAAAATAATGTACAAAATGTGCCTGTATATTAGGATAAATTATATCAGAAGAAAGTAAAATTGATCAAAATGTAACAGAAAATAATAGTTTCAAACAAATAAACTGAGCCTGGTTCTGGTTCTGTTGGAGGTTTCTTCCTGTTAAAAAGGAGTTTTCCTCTCCACTGTCTCTACATGCTCATCCAGGAGGAGTGAATGCTGCAAGTCACTGACTGGATGCAATCTGCTGGGTTTCCTTCGATATTTAATCAGTTTGAATAATAAACTGAATCTGACTGAACTGTTTGAGAACTAGGATTAATTTGTATTTAGGTTCCTGACTTGAAATCTGTTTGATTCGATTGAATTGACTTTTTAAAGCGCCTTGAGACAACGTGTGTGAACTGGCGCTGAATTAAATCACAATGCATTAGACTACATTAGAACCGAAAACAATAGATGAGAATTAAATAGATTAGAATATACCTGAATATAAAATATCAGAGTAGAATGGACCAGAATAATATTCCATTCAACATATTATAGTAGAAATAGAGTAGAATAGATTCAAATAAAATAGAAAAGACCAGGACCCGTATTCACAAAGACTCTCAGAGAGCTCCCATCCTGTCCTTCCTAATATGACCTTCCTAGAGGTTGACCTTTAACCTGTCCCACTGCTGAAACTATTTAACTTCCCCTTAGGGGAATGATAAAGTTTATTTCATCTTTATATCTATAATTGTATGATTGTTATAGAAGTTTATGTCCTCATTTAGTCCACTTTTTAGGTCTGGATCCCTCAGCGATCGAGCCGGTTGCGTTTTATTCTCTGTTATTCATTGTAGGAGAATATCTCTCCGTTCTCTCTGTCTTTAAACCATCTTCTCTGCTTCAGACACTCAGACTCACTATAAGTCCTCCTCACTCCTCTGAAAATCTCCTCACGTTAGGAGCTCTCCGAAGGCCTAAGATGCTTCGTGAATCACTTATATCTTATATCTAGAGGAAATGACGTCTCTGGGAGCTGCTTTAGGTCTCAGGATTCTTCGTGAACACGGGTCCAGATCAGAATATAACAAAATGTAGCAAAATACAACAGATAAGAAAATAATAATAGGAATAAATTGGATAAGAAAACAGATCTACAAGGCTGAAACAATTAATGGATAGCTCAAACAATTGTCAGCTAATTTAGAAATTGAATAAACGTTAACTGGAGCATGCAGACTATAAAACATGTCATTAGCTGAAAGATCAACCAACTCAGACCAATAATTAAATCAGAACTGTCCAAAAATATGCACAATTTGCATTTAAGATAAAAAAAAACCTTTGTCTGTAAATATCCTTCCAGAACCTGGTTCAGGTTCTGGAAAACATCGCCTATTCAGCACCTTTTGCTATCTGATTATTGATCAGTCAAATAAAAAAAAAAAAATGGATCAGATCAGAATAAAATAAAATAGACCAAAAGTGAGTAAAGGGTCTGGGTAGAACAGTAGATCAGAAGAGATTAGAATAAATTTGATTAGATCATATTACATATCATAGAAGATATTAGAGCAGAGTAGAAAATGAGTTGGAGTAGAATAGATGAGGATAAAATGGGACGAATCAAAGCAGAGTGGATCAGAATAGAACCGATCAGAACAGAACAGAATGTGAGAACCTTTGTCCTTTCGAACCAACCTGCAGCCTCTCTTACTCTTGAAGTTTCTAGATGTTTGCTTTGTGGATCGGAACATCAGGTGGTGGAGGTTCACCCTCAGTTTCATCCTCCTCACAGCTCCATCATCAGGATCATCCTAGTGTTCACTGGTTCCTAAACCAAGAAAGAGGCCTCACATTCATTACTAAGCTTTCAGTCTGGGCCAAAAAGGTTCTGTTCTGGAGATTTGTAGAATGTTCTACAGCTCTCTGGTGTGCTGAATATCAACTTCTGGGCTGAATCCTGATTGATGGGGACCAGTTCTTATCTGATTAGTGCTTGGAGTTGATCACAGTTTGTCTCTTTGGCTTTAAAAAAATGGGCCACAGGTTCTCAGTAGGGTTAAAATTTGACCACAGGTCCAGAATTTTAATGTTCTGATCTTAGATCTTCACTATTATGGCTTTTTCCTTGCAGCACATTGATTGTTGGGAGACATTAGAGGATGCTTGACCCCACTCTTTATTCACAGCAGAGTTCTTGGGCTGAATCGGGAGGAAGATGAGAACTTCAGGCTGTCATTCTTGGACAGAAGATGCTTCTTTGTTGCCTTGCTTGTCACAGCCCCTTTGTTCAAATGTCTTAACCTCACTTTGAGAGGAGATGCGCTCACATTCACCCGCTGCCAGTGGCGAGCAAGCTCTGCTCTGGTGGCTCATGATTCTGTAACATGTTCTAGGCCTTTCTGAAGCCTCGCTCTCTGCAGCAGTCTCTCTCAGCTTAAGGTTCTGAGTGATCCAGAAAACTGTTCATTCAGCTGTAAAATACTTTGCAGCATTATCCTGAATGGGAGCCACTTTGGTGCAAAATGATGGCAGCTGCAAATTTTTCTTTGGCACAAACTATTTCTAAGACGCCATGAGCAGTCTGCAGGTAGGAGGTAGACCAAGGTTTTTATAAACACTAAGATAATGTCCTACACACCATTTTTCTGTGGTTTAAAATAATTTTCTGCAATGCCAGAGAGAGTGCTGTAGCAGTAGTAGGAATATTTGTAGCGTTTCTGTTTTAAATTCACGTTTTGGTTTTAAATTGTTGTCTAAATACTGACATTGTGAAATCGTGCTATTTTTTACTCAAGGTTATCATGCAATAAGAACCTGATACCTGCCCGCAGCTACTGATAACACAGGAAGGCAATGATTTAAAACGCATCTGCCCATCTCCTACAGCCAAAGGTCTGAGGTCATCTGGGTTATTTTCTACTAAAGCTGCTTACAATGAATTTATCTTCATCCCATCATTCTGCATAATAATCAACAAGCAATGCCAAAATGTCCAAAATTAAGCTGCAAAATTTCCCAACCCTTCCGTCACTGTTGCCCATGACAGCAGAGAGCTGTGCAAATGTCCTGATCTGGTTCTCGTTTCTTTCTTTGCTCTTTGCTAATTCAACTTTCACGTTAGATGAAAGTATGTCTGCTCTGAAGGAGAAGATCAGACGAAAGCTGGTTCAGGACTTTCTGCAGAGTCCTGAGCGGGGTTTACTTTCACTATCTGCCCATTAACATCTAACCTAAAACAACTCATTTACCAAGGTGCACAACATAAGAGCTCATATCGACACTTAGAGCTGGGATTTGACCTGCCTATTTCACCTTTTTCATTTTAGCAGAACATGTCATGAATTCCGTCTTGTGGCAGCTACAAACGTTGTAAGGTAAAAGTTAACGTTAATTTCTCCTCAAGACCAGGAAAAAGTCATCTAAAACCAGCCTAAAGCTGATTAAACAATCTGACGTGGCATTAAATGTCCATAATGTTCCAGTCTAACGATTAAAGAAGCTTATTTGAATTACTCACCAGTATTAAAAGTGGCTTTTAGGTCTTAATCGACTTATCCGGTCTCTAAGTGTTTGTTTGGACTTACGACTGTAGTAACCAATCAAGTATCGCGAGGTTTGCAATTTCCTGACCGAGCGTTCTAGTCAAATCAGGTTTATTTATATAACGTTTTTCCGCAACAAGGTATTCAAGGCGCTGTAAATAAGGAAAAACATGACCTATTCTAGACTCAGGCCACAAGATGGCGCTCAATTACAAAACGGTAAGTAGATAAATAATCGATTGTTTTAGTATTTAAACCCGGTATTTACTCTGTGAAAGAGTCTGGTTTTAAGATGTTTTCATTTTTACATGTGTTTTAAGAGGATTTTAGAGTTTTTCCCAACAGTTTGTATCTGTGTTTTACTAAATAAAAACAATTAACAAATGTCTCTCTTTGTTTCTGTCACGTTTACTGACAGTCAGCAGGCAGGATGACGTAGGCTACATCTCAGTTTTCTACATAACAAACTTGTTTAATTGTCATGTTTATTGTGTTGTTGTGCATAATAGAAGTGTATACTTCAACCCCCTGTCTAAATATGAGCACTGAAAAGACAAAAATCAAGGAAATCATGTTTTTATGCTGGGGGATATTTATGTCATTAGTTTCAGAGAAGCTATACTTATTTTAATGTAGGCCAACTTTGGTTACTGCCAATGATTGGTTAGATTTATTTCTACAAGCTTGAATGAAATAAAACTAAAGGAGCTCAGCTGCCAATGAAAAACAAAGAAAATCTAATAAAGTGTGGTTGTCATTTGCATTTATCACCCTGAGTCAATAATGTGTAGGAGCAGCTTTAGCTGCAGTCACAGCTGCAGGTCTGTCTCTACCAGCTTTGTACATCTAGAGACTGAAACGTTTGTCCTTTCTTTTTAGGTTCATTCGGATAAAATGGAGACCATCTGTAAACATTGATGTTCAAGTCTTGCCACAGATTCTCAATTAGATTGAGGTCTGAACTTTGACTGGACCAATTTAACAAACGAATTTCAGCAGACCAGAGATGTCCGCATTAGTTTGGCACTCTGAGACTACCCCTGAATGCACCAACCTGGACCTGGATAGAAAACGCCGAACAAGGCTGTGACGTCATTTCCAGACGTGGACTTCTTTAGATGGAAATGTAACGCACCACTTGTGGTCTGTGAATATCACCGCCCCTCCGGGTAAGCCCCGGGTAGTAAACCGAACGCTCCCTGTAACAAACAGCCCGTTCAGAAAACACTTCCGGATGCGTTTGACTTTTTTTTTTTTTTTTTTTTTTGTTTCGCTACTTTGCTCTTAACGTCAACTTTGTAAATCTTCTGTTTGACGCTTTAAAACATGAGGAGTTGACGGGAACGTTAGAAAAACCGACAGACAACAAGTTGAGGAGAAGAAGGAAAAAAGGAGGAGCCGCTTTTTAAACAGCCCTGAAGGTAAAAACTTGCTTTAATGTCTCAAACAGCGCCGACTGGATATTAACGGTTTGCTGCTGTTAAAACTCGGTGTTTTCTTGTAAATTTGTGAACTAAAGTTTATGTGGAAGTAACGTTTAGGGACATTAACACCTTGCAATGAACACACCCTTCAGGAACACTGAACACAACTGTCCATAGTGTTCATTCATATATGAGGGGTATGTCAAGTTTTCAGTGTAGCTCATTAGGAATCACTCTGTTGGTCCTTAAATCATATTTCTGTCTGTCAAGTTGTCTCATATGGGGGATATTTAGTAGATTTATCTAAAAAGAATGGTGTCTGTGATGCAGGCTGCTTAAAGGTCTTTAAAATGGGTGAAAAAGTCTGAAATGAAGACCTTAAGAAAGCCTGGAGACCACTTTAAATGATTACAAGAAGGTTTTGCATTGCTTGGAAGGAAATATAATGAAAGGCAGGGATGACTCAAGATTTATGCACAGTGCTTTATATGGTAACCTGTTCCACTGCATGTGCAAATTCTCCAAATTCTAGTTTTAAGGTGTTTTCATTGTGTTGAAACAAAATTCATCTGCAGGATATCAGCAGGCAAGCAGTGACAACAAGATAGTTGGAACATTTAACTGAACAGTAAAATCCTGTCTGATACGTTTAATGAACGTTTTCTGGAGTCAGTGGAGCCGAGCAAAGTTCCCTGAGGCGGGTCCTGAAGGTTTCCAGGCATTTCTGCCTTGATGCAGGTGACCACACCTTGAAAACGCAGCCCACTGCAGTTTGCTACCTGTATGCGGAAGCCGTGAACAGAACTACAGATAATACCTGCTGGTTAAAGGCTTTCGTTTCTTCTTGTCATGCATTTATGCTGCAACACACCGTTTCCACACATGATTGCTCAAATAACAAAAGATGTACTCAGTGGAGATGGTTTGTAGGTCAAAGGTCAGGGTTTTTCTGTTGTATTGTCTTATTCATCAAAGATGAGATCTGTGCACTTTGTCCTCAGCTTATAAAAAGTTTTAAGTTTATAACCAGTGCCGGGAAGCTGCAGACACTACCTCAGTGCCATCCTATTCGTGGAAGCATATTTTACCGCGTGATAAACACAGGGTTTGTTGGCTGACTCACAGGGATTATCAGCAGGTTTATTCTTCATCCTCTGTGTTTTAGCTTCGTCTTCACAGCCATCGGTCTCTGCTTTCAGACGGTCTGACGAGTGTTTTCAGGCTGCAAGATGTGTTTAAAGTCAATCCCTCTGGAGAAAATCAGCAAAAACCCCTCATTTATGGATGCAGATCTGCATGTTATGTGCTTTTTGGCCACTAGTGGGAGACATAGGACATGTTTAGAGAAGTTTAACGAGACTGGAAGCATCATATAAAATACAATCTGAAAACACCAGAACTGCTAAGCTTTGTTTGTTTTTGCAAAGATAATAAAGGTAAACTTAAAGCAAAACCGTTGCTCTAAATAATTCACATTTATTGTAAGATACTCCAATCCTTATTCCGTGAATGCGGGAGTTACAGATGTTAAATAAAGCTGGTTAAAGTTAGTCCAGATGCCAAGGAGCAGTAAAATGACCTATACTGACCTCATAAGCCAGTTTCAGCAGGGTCGTTTTGTGATATGTGGAACCTGCAAATAAAATTTCTATTTGAACATTTCATCATAAAGGTTTCGTATTTAAATCTCCAGGGAAAAAAAAAAAAGCAGAAACTTGAGTCTGGAAAATGTCGGGGATTTAGAAACGATAAATGTGAAGGAACAGTGTCAGTTATTGCCATGTAGAGTGTGAATAAAATATACTGCACCCCAAAATAAAACATCCGACCAAACACAGGTAGCTGCGATGGTTGGGATGACAGCTGCAATTAAACCCGTTGAAAAGTTCGAATTGAATCTAAATGTTTCTAAATGTTGTCTTTATTGTGTTATTTAGATTGATATAAGAATGTACACTTCCTGATGTGTTTTAGGGGAATTTACTCACAGTAACACAAACGCCCACAAGATGATGGAGGCATCGGAGGAGATAAAGGACAGTGACGCGTCCAACGCCACAGAGGAAGAAGTAGCCCCTCCGAAGGTGGGATGTCATGAGGATGTTTGCTCAAAGGAGAAACCAGAGTGTGAACTGAGTGAGACGGAGAAAAAGAAAATGATGGAGGCATTGGGGGAGAAAGGAGACGTTAGTGCAGCGTCCAACACCACAGAGGAAGACAAAAACCCTCCAAAGGTGAGATGTCATGAGGATGTTTGCTCAAAGGACAAACCAGTTTGAACTGAGAGAAAGAAAATGAATGTTTTTCATTGGACTGTTTACGTTCTCGCTGTAGAAATGGGAAAAGAATCGAGTTTGATGTAACCTTTGTTAAAGCACGCATGGGCCCTGTGGGGCTCGTTCTTCATCATCACGTGTTCCTCTGCCTCTTCACTGTGACACGGCAGCTTTGAGCTGACTTCCTCTCAGCCTTCCGCAGTTGTGAGCTGGTCTTTCTGTTGTTGTGAGGACCAGCCTCGCCCTCCTATGTTTTTGCTGCAGAATCAGAGCACCATCTGTGTCAGATGGCTGTGTTTCAGTGACCTCTGACCTCCCTGGTCCCCAGCCAGTTGGCAGCAGGAAGGAGTAGCCAACATGGCAACCCTACTGGGTTTTGATCCAGATCTCGATTGACCGGGGTTAACTGTGGTTCCCACAGCGACCTTTCATATTGTAACTGTGACCCCTGAGCTCTTTGCTGTTGGGATCATGGTGCATTCAGAAGCAGCTGGAAATGAGAGTTTAGAGAATTAGTCTGATACATTCAGTTGACAGTACCCCCTCAACATTTTCAATTTCTAAAAAAAAAAAAACAAGACTTCAGTCTGTTTCTTTGGGCCTTTAAGTGATTGATCCAACTCAAAGAAAAATGTTATATGGATTCAAATATTTACAAATTGAAATCTGGAAAGTGTGGCGTGCATTGGAACTATCTATGAATCAGTACCTCACGGACCCGTGGCCCGTCGTGGTTAGAGCTGTAAGTAGGGCTCGTCTCTAGCAGCTGCTCATCTAGAGCTGAAATGTTTGTCATTGAAAAATTGCTCCTGCCCCGTTAGCTTGGATGGAGAGCATCAGCACACAAAAAGTTTGATTCTTCTGAAGGGAATTTAGGTCTGGACTTTGACTGGGCCATTCTACCACATAAATATGCTTTGACCTAAACCATCTCTCTGTAGCTTTGGTTGTACGTTTCGGGTCATTGTCCTTCTGGAAGGTGAATCTCAACTCTTCTGCAGCCTCTTGTCGTGCATTTAGCTCCTTCCATCTTCCCATCAGCTCCGACCAGCGTCCGTGTCCGTTCTACAGAGAGGCATCCCCTCAGCAAGATGCTGCCACCACCATGTTTTGCAGTAGGTATGGAATGTATAAGGCGATGTGCAACACACACTGATGGTCAAAACGTTAAATCAGAGCTTGTGGAAAACTGCAAACATGACTTTTTATGGTTTTCTTTCAACAATGCTTTCTTCTTCAGACTCCTCCATAAAAGCCTGATTTGCTGTGTGCACAAGAGCATGTCTTGGTAGGTTTGGATTTATACTGAGATAAACACAAGTGTACTGGATTTTATTCAGGGGTATCAGAGTATGTATGGGGCTCCACGATTCTATACAAATGTATCATCATTGCGATGTCGGTATGTGCAGCATTAATATTGCTAAGGACTGTTTGGAATGCAATATTTGTTGCTTAATATGATCCAAATGTCAGAATTTCCCACCTTGCATGCCAGTAACATCTTCAGTCTGCTGGAGGAATCATAAAGGTCACAGGAACGGTGGGAAGCGTTGAAATGACAGATCAGGAGTAGAACAGTGAGGAAAATCTGGATTTATCATAACAGATGTGTTTATTGTGTGATTCTCATATTGCGCAGACCTTACTTTGTATACTCCTCCTACTTCACAGTCGTGTCCTGTTTGGTCTGTCACTTAAATACCATGAAAATGCAATGAAGTTTGTGGTTGTACCGCGACACAACGTGAGCTAGTCTAATGAATACCTTTGCAAGGCACTGTAGATGTGACGACATCCACTGTCAGGGACTGGAGGCAGCATCTGTTTACCCGCTGCCACTCTCTCAACAGGAAACAAACAGTAACTGCAACCACGGAGATGAGGACAGCGCTGACTGTTCAACGGAGGCAGCAGCAGCACAGGTCTCTGTGGAAACAGACCAGAGCAGAGGTAAACGCTGGATATGAAGCACCTTAAACACCTCAAACATGTCTTTCTTTGTGAAAGCTGCTGGTAAAATCTGATATTTTGTTGTTGTGGTCATTTTTGGTCTCCAGAGGTCACAGTCACGCACCAGAAACCAGATGGTGGACCTGTGGTCATTGAAGCCAGCAACAAGAACCCAGCCACCGAGAAGCTGGAGAGGGTCCGCAAGTGGAGCATCAGCAAATATAAGGTGGGTGGAGCCTAACCTCGCAGGTTTATTAATGGATAACAGATCTGATCAGGAGGGACGTCTTTCCTATTGCAGTGCACCCGGCAGGCTCTGGCCGAGAAGCTCGGCAGAGGCTCCCGTACGGTGGATCTGGACCTGGAGCCGCGCCTCGAGCTGCTCAAAGACGACCGGCAGCGCTACGATCACATGGCCAAGCTGGCTCAGACGCTGGCCAATCAGTTCGCTCAGTTCTCTTCCATCCAGAAGACTCTGGGGGACACCTTCAACGACCTCAGCGTCAAATCAAAGGACCTCCACGTGAGTCCTGGGAATATCTTCTCTCCTTCAGTACATCTACAACTAGCAGCTGGTTTTCGTGCTCAAAAGCTTGACTCTGATGTTTCAGCTGATTCAGAGTCAGACTCGTCCTTTTACTCATCTGAACCTTAAAAGATCGTAACCTCACTGCAGGTGGAGTTTGGCATGAACGCCGAGGCTCAGAGGTTTCTGTCAAAGAGCACCGGGGTTCTGCAGTCAGCCATCAACAGCTTCACCTTCGACATGAACACTCTGGTGAACAAAACCATCGAGGACACCATGATCAACGCCAAACAGTACGAGGCTGCCAGGTGGGCGGAGCACACACACTTGGCCCCTTTCTTTTAGCTTCCACAGCCAAGAGGCAGAGAGGAGAATCTCTGCACCTGCAGGACAAAGAGCTGAACACAGAGGCATGCTGGGAAATGGACTACGTGATGGGGGTCGGGGGTTGAAAAATGGAGTGTAAGCAGCATTTCCAGTTTGTTATGGGGCTTTCTTTTTAGGTCAACATCGAGGCTTCACAGTAGTAACAAACCGTCATATCAAACAAACACAGATTTATTGAAAATGTATCATCTGGATTTTCTGAGCTCTCCAGAACAGTGTGGAAAATGATTTAGGTGTTTTTTCAGGTCGGGACATATATAGGATGGAAAGATATTGACATTGTTCCGCTGGCTCACACCGAGAGCTAAGGGGTGTCCCAGTTCGTTAAGGGATGTAGGGTAGACTAACTTGTTTATGGCTAAATGAATACTAGCATGTTTCCAATTACAAGAATGTTAGCTTGTTGTTTTAATGTCCATATCATGGTGGACCAGTTAGTAGCATTTTAAAGAGATCATGATGCGGTGTACTCTAACAAGGTTCCCAGGGTCTTTCGAAGAAAAACAGGCCCACAGCATCACAGATCCTCCACTATGCTGAACAGTGGGCGTGTGGTGCTTTTCCAAATACGAATTCTGTGCTGGAGTGTCTGATGCCAGAAAGGTCCATCTCTCATCCAGTGGAAGCACACAGTTCAGGGTAAAGTCCTTGTTTGTCGTGGTAGGACAGAAAATGGCATGTTAATAACATCTTGTAGTTATGGAGACTCGGTGACCCGAAGACGTCATCCTTTGCTGCAGTTGTCCAACAGTGAGCTCTCTCTTCCCGTCCTCCTCACTGTGCGTGGTGGGCCGATAAACTGGGTCATCGTCCAGCCTCGCTCGCCACAGATCCAGTTGTTTTAAACCGTTGCTCATCTCTCTGGGTTTGGTTGAGCAGATCAGTCGTTTTTGAAGCCATTTTGTGACTTTTGGAGATCAACGCACATCTACCAGACTTAAATGTTCTCTGCTCTTGCCCATTTTGAAAACCGGTAGAATAAATGAATGGTTGGGTTTTTGTAAATTACTGCATGAGATATTCTGCTTCTATATGAGTGAATTTATTTTAAGGCTTTTTATATGGGGTGACAATACCTGTGGGGGCGCTGTAGGGTCAAATAATCTAGCAATAGGTCCAACAATAGATCTGAAAATGACAAGAGCCTCAGCAAGCTTTTCAGGTCCTTCACCATCGGTTTCTGCTGAGAAGCTGTTCAGAAACATAATGTTGGTGCTACACCAGCCTTGCTTTTAACTGACTAACCTCTAAACTGACTAATCTCCTGACATCCAGGATAGAGTATGATGCCTACCGAGTGGACCTGGAGGAGCTGAACATGGGGCCACGGGACACCAACACCGTGCCTAAACTGGAGCAGGCCCAGAAAACCTTCCAGGGCCAGAGGGAGAAGTATGAGAAAGTCCGAGACGATCTGTCCATCAAAGTCAAGCTGGTGGAGGACAACAGGGTGAGAAGGAGAACAAGGATATGGGCTATTTTCACATGAAAGACAAACACTTTACCTGTTGTCTTGGTTATTTACTGTCACAGTTTATCCGGCTGCCGACCCAACATGGGTCCAATCAACTGACCCTTGCTTCTCCATCTGTCCACAGGTGAAAGTCCTCCACAATCAGTTATGGCTGCTCCACAGCGCCATCGCTGCTCACTGCATGTCATGTCACAGTTTTCTGGAGAAGAACATGCAGCAGGCTGTTGAATACCTCAACATGTCCAGCGTGGACGCCCCCTCCTGGGTGGAGGAGAGTTGACACTCAGCAGAATCAGCTGAAGGGACTAAAATGTGTCGCTTGAAGCTCCAGAAACTACGAGTAATTTATTTTGGGTGATGAATGGGATACTTGGGTTATCGTAAAAGATGATATAAAGTTGTTCTAAAATTACATTTATTGTTTAAAATTTCTTGAGTTGTCAGTTTTTCAGATTTATATTATTTACCAACTTTATGGGGAAGAATAGCAAGAAATGTTGAAACGTAGCCCTCTTTGTTTCCTCTGCTCCGCGTTGTTCAGTAAATCCGTCTAATCCTCTGTGAGGCACTAAGCCTGGCTTTGAACTTTAAAATCTGCTGCCGCTGCAGCCAGAAACTCACAGAAGGTGCCTCAACGCCACAGCTGGAAAACAACTTCAGAGGGGATTAGGGATCTCAACCCTGAGCCGATTAAAACACGCACCTCTGTTTGTGTTCCCTTTTATTAGAAAACTAAACATTCAGGCAACTCTGACATCACATCTCCTAATTTCACCTCAAAACACCAGAGAAAAATAGTCTTTTAAAAGCTGAACCCCATGAAGATTCAGTGAAATGTTACCAAACCTCCACCCTGACTCCAAATATCTGGTGTCAGGAAACATCAGGTCTGTGAGTCGAACTTCTCAGCAGCAGATTCAGCTTTCAAACCTTTTCTAGAGATTTACTTTAACCAGCTTACAGGAACCAGTAGTTTGGATCAGGCCGTGTCCCAGCTAGACTTCTTTGAAGCCAAAGCATGGAGGTTAATTTTGAACCCGCTGGACCCAGATTTAGTTTCAGTAGCGCTCATTTTGGTGGACCGAAGACTAAAACTTCATCTTGTTTCTATGTTGATGACGATGTCTTCTTTGTTGTTCAGCTGGTATTTAATTACCTGGAATTACCTGGCCTTTTATTTAATGTGAGGAACATCCTGTTAGCTGTTCTGTGGGTCAGAAAGCTCCGCGGTTCTTCAAGCTTGTTCTGTTGCTGCGTGTCATTAGTGTTGCCTTTTTGGCTGCTCTTTAAAGGAACATTTAATCATAAATCCAAATATTTGGGTGAGTTTGATTTCCTGACTGGTTTCAGGATAAAAACTGATGTGACTTGTTGCTTCAGGCAGCGTTTTATCTGTATCCAAGCCTGATGTTTATTCAGCTTCTCTCTGTTATGGCCGGAGGAAAACACAACTTTAATTATATTAGGATGCAAGTTTGTCATTTATTATAACCTAATTTATCAGGTTTAATAAAACTAATACAACTTATTTGCTACAAACCAAAAAGGGAAACAAAACATCACCATATGTCGATGATGTTACTTTCTTTGTAGCTGGAGGAAGGTTTGTATTAACAGTTGTTTTCAGCAGGTTTTAAAGATAATACAGTGAAATTATTTCCCTCTGCTTATAACACCAACTAACTAAAAAGGGAAAAGGTGGGTTTATATTTTCTGTCCTTAGCAGTGTTTTAGGATGGCATCACACTGGATGAAGACCCTCCATGCTTTATGGGAACATGGCTGGATCGCAGCAAATTTGGGAAACCTCTTTCAGAGCTTAGACCTGCATGATGCCACGATGCTGACGGTACTCATCAAACTGACTACTTGTGCTGTTTTCAGTGTCTCCAAAATGAAGCCTGGTGTGGTCGGTTCTGCTTCACATTCAAGGCGATCAAACCTCCCTAAAGACGTTTGATGCATGTTCAGTAGCCTTATGGATCTCTTACTCTTAAAACACGTAATGAAGTCCCGAAAGATCTCACCCTTCTACATCCCTAAGTAGCTCTCCTGCTCAGTAAATCCACACTATACATCAGCAGCACCTTCCATAAAACATCCTGACACCTACGCCCACGATTGCGCCATGGCCTGGCCTCAAAGCTTGGCTCAAAGCTGAGTATAGTAGGATCGCGCCATGCCAGCACAACACTAATCCCAGAGGTATAACGTACGTACAGGGGTTGGACAATGAAACTGAAACACCTGGTTTTAGACCACAATAATTTATTAGTATGGTGTAGGGCCTCCTTTTGTGGCCAATACATCATCAATTCGTCTTGGGAATGACATATACAAGTCCTGCACAGTGGTCAGAGGGATTTTAAGCCATTCTTCTTGCAGGATAGTGGCCAGGTCACTACGTGATACTGGTGGAGGAAAACGTTTCCTGACTCGCTCCTCCAAAACACCTCAAAGTGGCTCAATAATGTTTAGATCTGGTGACTGTGCAGGCCATGGGAGATGTTCAACTTCACTTTCATGTTCATCAAACCAATCTTTCACCAGTCTTGCTGTGTGTATTGGTGCATTGTCATCCTGATACACGGCACCGCCTTCAGGATACAATGTTTGAACCATTGGATGCACATGGTCCTCAAGAATGGTTCGGTAGTCCTTGGCAGTGACGTGCCCATCTAGCACAAGTATTGGGCCAAGGGAATGCCATGATATGGCAGCCCAAACCATCACTGATCCACCCCCATGCTTCACTCTGGGCATGCAACAGTCTGGGTGGTACGCTTCTTTGGGGCTTCTCCACACCGTAACTCTCCTGGATGTGGGGAAAACAGTAAAGGTGGACTCATCAGAGAACAATACATGTTTCACATTGTCCACAGCCCACGATTTGCACTCCTTGCACCATTGAAACTGACGTTTAGCATTGGCATGAGTGACCAAAGGTTTTGCTATAGCAGCCCGGCCGTGTATATTGACCCTGTGGAGCTCCCGACGGACAGTTCTGGTGGAAACAGGAGAGTTGAGGTGCACATTTAATTCTGCTGTGATTTGTGCGGCCGTGGTTTTATGTTTTTTGGATACAATCCGGGTTAGCACCCGAACATCCTTTTCAGACAGCTTCTTCTTGCGTCCACAGTTAATCCTGTTGGATGTGGTTCATCCTTCTTGGTGGTATGCTGACATTACCCTGGATACCGTGGCTCTTGATACATCACAAAGACTTGCTGTCTTGGTCACAGATGCGCCAGCAAGACGTGCACCAACAATTTGTCCTCTTTTGAACTCTGGTATATCACCCATAATGTTGTGTGCATTTCAATATTTTGAACAAAACTGTGCTCTTACCCTGCTAATTGAACCTTCACACTCTGCTCTTACTGGTGCAATGTGCAATCAATGAAGACTGGCTACCAGGCTGGTCCAATTTAACCATGAAACCTCCCACACTAAAATGACAGGTGTTTCAGTTTCATTGTCCAACCCCTGTAGGTACGTAAGGTATGACGTACCTAAGGCTGGAGGTTGGTCTGGACAGTCCTGCTTCAGATTCCAGAAGACCAACCAGACCTACAAGACGTGTTGTCCATGTTTGTCCATGACGATGAAGTTCCCACTATGTTCTTATAATTTCCTGGAAAACCTCACCAAGAACCATGCAAAGACCGTCCATGTTCTAATGTTTTTATTGTTTTGTATCTCCTAGCATACCCTCCATCCAGTGTGGAGGACTCTTAGTTTGTTGTGGTGTTGTCTCACTACAGATGGTATACAGCTTTCTGCACCTATAGTTTATTTCCTGGCCTTTATTGTTTTCCTAACTAGGTTTAGTCTTTAAGGGGATGAGTGAGTGGTTAGTTTTATTAGAAGGCTACGTTATCTGAGCACTTCTTCAACACAGAAACCTTTAAAACGTTTCCAGGATAAATCTCCATAAATATACGACCAAAAGAACTGAAAAGAAGAGATTTAGTTTGCTTTAATTATAATCTCTTTTCCTAATGAATGTTCTTTGCCTTTTCATTCATTTTAAGCTTTAATCTGCTTCACATGTTTCTCATGACCCTTGTATTAACATCTATGAATGTATTTCCTTTTTTTTTCATTACATTAATAATAAAACTAGCTATGCCAAGACAGTGGATCCTTGTGTGAACTGAAGTCCCAACTTTAATAATGCTTTAGCTGCCAAACAGAATAAATTGTGCCTTATAGGAGAGATTTATTTAATTTATGTTTTAATTGTTTGATTTAACTCCGCCTCTCGCCCATAGACTGCTGGAGATAGGCACCAGCTTCCCCGTGACCCACTATGTAATAAGTGGTAGGAAATGACTGACTGTTTGATTTAAACTGTTTTTAGATGTAATCTGTTTATATTCGTGTTTCAGTATTATTTTGAAATCAAAGTTGTTTATTCTTCTAGACTCTTGATAAAAGGTGATTATGGAGCAAAATTGCTTGTTTCATTTGGGAAAATTGACCTGTTGGTAAAAATGGTTAGACTATAAGTTAGTTTCTTTACTTTCTACATTCTTGGAGCATAGAGTCAAAACCTTTGACCTTTTCTTCATATCTGCTTTTTGCCTCGTTCTTTTAACCTCGACTTCTGGAAGGTTCCTGATTAGTTCTCAACTTGCTTCAGCAGCTGACCTGTCTGTTTTCTGTTATTTTCCTGGTATTTTCACCTGGTGAGGATTTCATGCAGGTAATGTTCATGTTTTTTCCAAACCGGTTTTCCAACATCGACAGTAAGGTTGTTTTTTTTTCCTGGGATTTCTCCAGTGGACTGTGGGTGAGACGACGTCTCGGCTATTTGCACAACAAATTATGCAATTCATCATGCAGAGTTGATTTGAGGCTAAATAAGAAAGAAAGTGTACCGATAAAGTTTTTCTATTACTGATTGTAAGGTGTGTGTTAAGTCTGCCAATTACACCATTTTGAGAGAAAAACATGACTGTCCGTATTTTTGTTGGGTATTATGTGATTTTTACAGAGCCGTTTAACTGATTGGATTTCAGGTACTTTCCACTCCCACAGTTTGAATTTTCCCTTCTTCCTCCTCCTGGCTTTCACTTTGAAGCCTGAAGAATGCTGGGAAATAAAGTGTTTTGGTGGAAGAAGAGGAAACTGATCCTTGGGTTACAGGAAGACATTTGAGATGCTCTAAATTAAACCTTTCAGGGTGTTTTTTTTACTTTGCTGTTTACATTAATTTATCCAATTTGAGAAAAAAAAAAGTTTAAAACTAAAGTTTGAGGGAGAATAAAATAACAGATTTGCCTGAACAGTATTTCTACTCGCAGGGTGCCAAAATGACAATGACTCTTTACATAAAAGCTATTTCCAGGCCTTCCATATTTTGTTTAAACTAAATAATGCTTCTCAACAGGATCTGAAAATCATTCACTTTGTTTTTTAAACAGTATCTACAGATCAGATTTAAGCTGTAAAATCTTTTTTGTAACAAATTAAGCTTTAATGTAAATCAATTAAACATGAATTAACCTGTCCTACGTCTTAGCGTGCTACAAGCAGTGCGTTGCCTAACAGCCAGTGCTTTTAAAAACCAAATTTAAGTGGTGAAAACATATTGATGTATCCATCGTCTAAACGCCCCAGTTTGCCGGTCCACCCCTGACGACACAGACACAATCATACACACACCCCTAAGAACAATTTAGAGTAACCAACTGACCCAAGTCATGATTTTGGACTGTGGGAGGAAGCTGGAGTACCGGGAGAGAACCCATCCATGCATAAGGAGAACACATAAACTCCATGCATAAACACCCCAGACCAGGATTCGAATGCTTGACGTTTTCGCTGCAAGGCAACAATGCTACCAACTGCACGGTGCAGCCCTAAAAAGCATATATCTGAAAGCTAAAAGATTAAAGACAGTCTGTTTTAAGGCTCGGCACGTTGTGTGTTTAGAGATGGTCTTCTGCATACCTTGGTTGTAACGAGATGTTATCTGAGCTTCTGTTGCTTTTCCATCACATTGGACCCATCTACCCATTCTCTTCTGACATTAACAGGGCATTTTTGTCCTCAGAACAGCTGCTCTATGGGTGCCTTATCTTTTTCTGACCATTCTTTGTAAATCTGGGAGATGATTGGCTGTGAAAATCCTAGTAGATCAGCAATTTTCTACCTACTCAGACCAGATGGTCTGGCTCTAACAACCATATCACGTTCAAGGCCACTTAAATCTCCTCTTTACTTAATAAAGTGACCATGGGTGTATATGTACATTATTATTCAAGGCTTGGCCAACATTTTCCATGAAATTTAACTTCATATGTACATATAGTTAATTACCTTGCACCGTTTCAAAGCTTGGGATAAAAGGGGATTCCTGTGAGTCATTGACATGAGTCAACGTTGATCAGCAAAGCAGAACCTAAAAATAAAACACAATGGAGTTTTTCTAATGTTCAACAAAAGCAGCATAACAAAGAAATGGCTTTGACTAGTTATCTCAGTGTGTTTTAATCTAATTCAGAACACAGAGGTACATCAGGGTGGATGAGTGTGTCGTGGAGTGTGTCTGTCTTTATACAGGAGATGGATGCAGTGATTTTTATACCAAGGCTCTGGTCTGTTTGAGCCTGTGTTGCTCTGATTGCTTTAGAAACAGACGATTATCCACCTGGCAACAACAACAATCAGTGCCACTGTTTGTCAGTCTGCGTCTGTGAATGCGTGCTCTGCATCCAGGCTTATTTCCTTCGACTTTTCAATCTGAGAACAGAACTTTCTCTACAAAGAGTGCCTCATTATCTACTTGGAGAAAGATTTGTACAAAGTGTCAAATTGAACCCAAAGAGAAAAGAGCTCATGAAACTGCCAAGACTGAAAGCTAAATAAAAATCTTTGTTGTGTTTATAACCATTACTGGGTGTCTTAATAAATAAAACAATGCTCCATCAAGGTCTTTGGTCAGTGTAACACAGGATTTAAGACTGAAGATCATCCCCTGAGAGTGGTGATTTGTGATATTTTATGGTGTTGTACCCTCCTGATCATTCTGCTAATCTGTATCATTTCATCCTTTCAAAGGTGGCTGTAAAACCTTCCTGGAGGGGGGCATCAGCTGAGATATTGCTGCCAATAACTTCCCTCATGTCCTCTTTCTATTGATCCCATATTTCTGTGTTTAACCTTAACTCTCTCCTACACAAAGCAATTGAAGCCACTAAAGGGACTACTGCTAAACTTTTTCTTTAAAATAGAAAGTACTCCTGGGTGAGCGCTTCGGTGTTTTCTGTGTGTATGCTCTGTTATCTTTAACCCCCAGTCGGTTGCAGCAAATGGCCGCTCACACTGAGCCAGGTTCTGGTTCTGCTGGAGGTTTCTTCTTGTTAAATTAAAGGGGAGTTTTGGTTTCCACTGTTGCTACATGCAAGGTCGGTATGAGGGATTGCTGCAAGGTCAGTGACTGAATGCAATCAGCTAGAAAAGCTTTTGCCTGCTTCAATTATAAACAGAACGTGACTGCATTAATTAAGAGCTACATTCTAATTAGCTTTGAATCTGCTTGTATAATTTGATCGAACTGACTGCATTACTGTATATAAATTGGATGTTTTTTGTAGATCCCGTTGTGAATCTGCGCCATTTAAATTTTCAATTCAATTCAACTCAAAAATACTTTATTAATCCCAAAGAGAAATATAAAGTTCAAACATGATTATATTCATCATCTGTTTGCAAAATCTGGACATTCATCTTCTCCAATCATGATGGGCTGCCATCTGTTCACAGGTGGCAGAAGTTGTTCAATTCCACTCAGTTTAGATGTGAAACAGTGCTTATAAATACTAGTTCAATGGTTCACAGGAAAGTTCGGTTTTTTAGTTATTTTCTGTTTATAAATGTTTCTGGTTTCTAAAGGATTTCTTTGTAAACTGATATCTTCTATCTTCAAAAGCATAATATTTAATTTTCCTCACTTTCTGTTGAGTGATAAAGTGTATTATTGTTTATATGTTTAGCCGAGGCTCTGCTGATTGGGCTTATCTGGACCGAACACCCACAGGTGGGCGTGTTCGATAGAACCAGAGAGAGCGGGGGTTCGCTGCACCTGAGTCAGCGCGCATGCGTGATTCCCTCCCCCTGTCGGCTCTTCTGCACGCGCTGCCGGGCAGAACAGGGACCGTTGGAGAGGTGGACGGCACGCGCAGCCCGTGGAAGCAGCAGCGGGAAAAAGACGGGATCAGGAGTCGGTTTGTCCTGTTTTTGGCTCGTTTAGAGAATTAAAACCGAGAGGAACAACGACACCTTTATTCCGGTACGTGTATCTTGTTTTTTTTTTTTTTTTTTCTTCCCCACTATTTTAAACGCTTCATATTTGATGTCTTTTAAAACACTGATGGTTGGTGGCACTGACTGCGCAGGTGCGTTTAACTGCGTTAAATTTACATTTCATTGATTTACTGGCATATTTCATAGATATAACCGCCATTAATTAAACCTATATTTTATGTTTTTAATATACTCCCCGACTTGTTGTTTTTTAGTCTATGGAAGTATAACTTTTTTAAATAATTTGGGTTTTTGTATTTATGTATTTTCTGTTTAATTTGACTAGCTGTCCTATCAATTTAAGTCAGTTTTCTGTTGCATGTTATTATGATGATATATAATCATAGCTTACAGATGCAACATTTTGTTGAGTTCATTAGCACATCATTACTGCTTTATAACAGAGGCGGTTTTAGGATCCTGACACTGGGGGCTAGGCCCAGCCCAGGAACATATTTCCATATGTTACACATAATTATTAGACAATTTAACGGTAAAATAGTAGATTTTTTACCTTTTGTCTGGGATTGGAGTTCAACAAAATTCAGTACAATATTTCTTTTCTAGTTTAATAATATTTCCATAACTGTTAATTTAAACTAGTAGTTGGAGAACCTGGCGTATCCTGAGGTGGTACTTGGTATAAAACGTTTAAGAACAGTTCATCTAACTGTTC